>NW_006925960.1:0-760 GCF_000298275.1 Orycteropus afer afer | reverse complement strand
GTCTGTACTTCCCATGTACCTCTCTATGTCTTTCTCATCCTCAATGCTGCCACATTGGTCACTCACATTTGGTACATTGCCCTTCTCTTCACCCATTTATCTCTATCTATCTAACAGTGTTCCCTCCCCTCCCCTTCCCTCCCAACCTTGGTAACCAAGAAAGAAAATTTCCTTCTATAGATAAAAGTTTCCTTAACTTTTACAGTAACCGTCTAATACAATATTTGTCCTTTTGTGATTGACTTATTTCACTCAGCATAATGTCCTCATGTTATCATTTCCTTTGTTGCTGTTGTTTTAAAATATACTGAATATTTGTGCCTGTCCTTGTTTATTGTGATGTGAAGGTTTATCATTTTTCTTTGAGGTTACCTTATGATTTATAATTTTATCCCCGAGTTTAGAACAGTCCATTCTATCTTGCAACTTTCTTAACTTCCTCACCATTTAGATATTCGGTGACTACACAGTCTTTTCCCTCTTTTTGTTTGTAGTTGTCCTCACTTGCCAACTGATGTCTCTGGTTCCATGTTTACAATCTTGTAAGCTCATTTTACTTTGGATATGTCCATAGCTCTGGTTTCTGGGTTATGTTATCTTGTGTATTAATGGTTGGTTGTTATTTGCTCTTTTTGGTTCTCTGATCAAAGGACTCCCTTTAGCAAGTCTTGTAAGGTTGGTCTGATTTTACCAAATTCCCTTAGTTTCTGCTTATCTGGAAATCTCCTAATTTCACCATCATATTTGAGGGACAATTTTG
>NW_006925959.1:8769-9499 GCF_000298275.1 Orycteropus afer afer | reverse complement strand
GATATCAATCTTTATGTGTTCCATTTCATTTTTGACCACTTCCAATTTTCCTAGATTCATACTTTGTACATTCCATGTTCCGATTATTAATGGATGTTTGCAGTTGTTTCTCCTCAATTTGAGTGGTGCCACGTCAGCAAATGAAGGTCTCAATAGCTTTACCTTATCCATATGAGTAGGGCTGATTTTACTCTGATAATGCAGCTCTGGCCCAGTCCTACTTGAGAGCTTTCTAAGCTAAATGACTCATCTTCCTCCTCTGTATTGGAAAATGTTTCTGGACTATTCATAAAGTTACACAGTAATGTATCTGACAGTGTTTCTCTGCTATTCATAAGTTTTTCCCTGGCCAATTCTTTGAGAAGTGGATGGCCTCCTCCTTCTTCTTAGTCTGTCTCAGTTTGCAAGCCAGGCTGATACCTGTGCAACAGGTGCACCCCACTGGGTTTGAAACACCAGTGGCACAGCATCAATTCTCACAGCAACACGTCACCACAGTAGGACAAACTGACAGACAATTTTGTCTCCCTTAGCTGTTGGAAACCCCTCCAACAACCCTTACCTGGATTCCTGTGGCTAACTCCTTGATCTGTTCCAGTCACTCCTCTGAGTGACTGGAGGGCACAGCAATTTTGAATGTTTACAAGTGGCAACCACTTTGGATTTTAAAGTGATAGCATTCTCATTTGGATTCCAGGACCTAAGAACAGGCAGAAAGGAGGGAAGCAGG
>NW_006925959.1:6233-7219 GCF_000298275.1 Orycteropus afer afer | reverse complement strand
AAAAAAAAAAAAAAAGAAAGAAAGAAACTCACTGCCATGGAGTTAAATATGAGTCATAACCACCCCTCCTTGAGTTTCTGAGGTGGTATCTCTATCAAAGTAGATTGCCCAGTCTTCCTTCAGAGGAATGGCTGGATGATTTAAACCACCAGCTTTCTACATATGAGGTGATTGAAAATACCATGCCTTGGATTAGGCACATCTTAGTCTTCAAAGTAGTATCTTTGCTTCTTAACACTTGGACAAGGTCTTTTGGAGCAGATTTTCCCAGTGCAATGTGATGTCTGATTTCTTGACTGCTACTTCCATGAATGTTGATTATGGATCCAAGTAAAATGAAAACATTGACAACTTCAATCTTTTCTCCACTTATTGCGTTGTTATTTATTGGTCTGGTTGTGAGGGGTTTTTTTTTCTTTATTTTGAGGTGTAATACATACTGAAGACTGGAGTCTTTGATCTTCATCAGTAATTGCTTCAAGTCATCTTCACTTTCAGCAAGAAAGATTATATCAGTGGTTCAACCATTTTGGATATTTAAAGCAAGAGCATTCTTCCAGATTCCAGGAACTTAAGAATAGGCCCCACTTGCAGGGCACCACAGACATTCCAGATGCCAACAACTTGAAATGTGTGATATTCCCCTTGTTACTCTTATACCCCACACCTTCTTGGTGAATGAAGGTGCAGCCATCTCTCACTCCCACCCACTTTCTGGACGAGCAGAAATTCCATCCCAGTCTATGTGCTCTGACTGCTCTGCCCTGTCCTACCCAGATTTTTTTTCTTTTTTTTTTCTAGTTCATTTGTTTTTTTCCTGTTTCTAAATAATTGCTATTAGTGTCCTTTTTATTATTATTCTTTATTCTTCCCTTCCCAGTTCTAGTTTTCAGTTTTATCTCTCTTCCCTGGTTGTAAATTTTTTCTTTCTGTGGTTAACCCCATTCCTGGTTTTTATTTTTGAATTTTTCCCATTTTTTTTCTTC
>NW_006925959.1:1811-4495 GCF_000298275.1 Orycteropus afer afer | reverse complement strand
ATTAAGAGAATTTGTTAAAACAAGACCAACATTACAAGAGATACTAAAGGGAGTCCTTTTTTTTTCTTCTCATTTTATCTTATGTCCCATGACATTTAGAGCCTTTATAATAATTCATTTTGGTGCTACATGGTAGTCTTTTTCTGCCTTACAATTTAGCTTCTCAGTCTGACATTAAGCGTCAGAAAGATCTGCAGTTAGTAAGATAATAGAGATGGCTCTGTAGTCTTGAAGTTGAAGATGTTGGGATTTGGCTTGGTTTTACCACAGAGGAATAATAGATAAGAAGAAAATGAGGAACATAAAGGGAGTTCTTTGAACAGAGAACCAATAATAGCAAACAACAACGGACCATTAATATACAAGATGACATAACCCAGAAACCTACACAGCTATGGATGTACCCAAAGTAAAATAAGCTTACAATACTGTAAACAGGGAACCAGAGACATCAGTTTGCAAGAGAGGACAACTACAAACCAAAGAGGGGTAAAATAGTGTAGTTACAGAACTTCTAAATGGTGAGGAAATCAAGAGAGTTGCAAGATAGAATGGACTGTTCTACACTTGGGGAGAAAATTATAAATCACAGGGTAATCTCAAAGAAAAAGAATACACATTCACATCACAATAAAAAAAAGAGGACAAGCACAAATATTTAGCAAATAGTAAAACAATAGCAACAAAGGAAATAATAACACAATTCATAAACATAATGAGTTTAGCACAGAAAATTATATGGAACAAAGAAACAAAGAACACCATGAAAAAACACATAACAAAATGATAATGACCAATTCATAAAAAAAACCAAAACAAACAAACAAAAAACCTCACTGCCTTCAAGTCGAATCTGACTCAGAGCGACCGCTCCTTGGGTTTCCGAGGTAGTATCACTATGGAAGTAGATTGCCCAACCTTCCTTCTGTGGAGTGGCTGGTGGGTTTGAACCACCTGCTTTCTGGTTAGCAGTCAAATGCCTTAGGCACTACGCCATCAGAGCTCCCTACCAATTCATACTTGGTGATAATTACACTGAATGTTAATGGATTAAATGCACCATTCGAGAGATGGAGAGTTGCAGACTGGATAAGAAAACAAAACCCATCAATATGCTGTCTACAAGAGACACATCTAAGAGACAAAGACAAAAATAGGCTAAAAATCAAAGGTTGGAAAAAGATATATCAAGCAAATGGCAATCAAAAAAGAGCAGATGTGGCATTTTAATTTCTGACCAAATTGACTTTAAGACAAAAATCACCTTATGAAATAAGGAAGGACAATATATAATGATTAAAAGATCAATTGAACAAGAAGATATAACCATAATAAATACCTATGGATCCAATGAAAGGGCCCCAAAATACATAAATTAGACTTTGAAAGAGTTGAAAAGTCAAATAGATGATTCCACAGTCATAGTAAGAGACTTTAATACACCACTTTCAATGAAAGATAGAACTGGAAAGAAACTCAACAAAGATGTAGAAGAACTAAACAATACAATTCACCAACCTGATCTTATAGGCATCTACAGAGCACTTCACCCAACAACAGCACGATACAAATTCTTTTCCACTGCACATCAAAGATTCTCCAAGATAGACCATATGTTAGGCCATAAAGCAAGCCTCAATACATTTAAAAACATTGAAACACTGCAAAACATCTTCTCAGATCACAATGCTATCAAATTAGAAATCAACAATAAGAAGGTCAACAAAAAAGAGCAAACACATGGAAACTGGACAACACCCTCCTGAAGAAAGACTGGGTAAGAGAAGAAATAAAAATGAAATAAAAAAATTTCTTGAATCAAATGAGAATGAAAATACAACATACCAAAATCTTTGGGACACAGCAAAAGCAGTGATCAGAGGCCAATTTATAGCAATAAATGCACACATCCAAAAAGAAAAAAGAGTGCAAATCAACACTATAAGCCAACATTTCCAACAAGCAGTAAAAGAACAGCAAGAAGAGCCTACAGTCACCAGAAGAAAGGAAACAATAAAGATTTGAAGAGAAAGCAATGAAACAAGATTGAAAGACAATAGGAAAAAATCAACAAGGCTAGAAGTTGGTTTTTTGAAAAGATCCAAAAAATTGACAAACCACGGGCAAATTTAACAAAGGAAAAGAAAGAGAGAGTATAAATAACAGGAATAAGGAACAACATGGGTGATATCACAACAGAACCAACTGAAATAAATAGGATAATATCAGGATACTATGAAGAACTGTACTCTAAACAATTTGAAAATCTAGAAGAAACGGACAGGTTTCTATGAACACACACTTACCTAAACTAACACAGTCTGATGGGTAAAAGTTGAACAGATCCATAACAAAAGAAGAAATTAAACAGGTCATCAAAGAAATCTCCAACAAAAAAAATCCTGGCCCAGATGGTTTCACCAGAGAATTCTACCAAACATTCAGAGAAGAAATGACACCATTCCTGCTCAAACTATTCCAAAACATAGAAAAGGATGGAATCCTCCCTAACTCACTTTATGAAGCAAGCATAACCTTGATACCAAGACCTGGCAAAGCCATCACTCAAAATGAAAACTATAGACCAATATCCCTCATGAATATAAATGCAAAAATCTTCAACAAAATCCTAGCCAATAGACTACAACAACATATCAAGAAAATAATTCACCATGACCAAGTGG
>NW_006925959.1:0-1416 GCF_000298275.1 Orycteropus afer afer | reverse complement strand
ATTCAACATTTTATTGGAAGTCCTAGCCAGGGCCATAAGGCAAGAAAGGGAAATCAAAGGCATCCAAATTGGTAAGGAAGAAGTCAAACTATCCCTATTCACTGATGATATGATCCTATACCAAGAAACCAAAGAGACTCAGTAAAAAATCTACTGAAACTAATTGAGAGATTTAGCATCATGGCAGGATATGAGATCAGCATCCAAAAATCAGTCAGGTTCCTCTATACCAGTGAAGATATTGCTGGAAAGAAATAAGGAAATCAGTATCATTTACTTTAGCTACCCAAGAAATTAAAATACTTGGGAATAAATCTTACCAGGGACACAAAGGACCTGCACAAAGAAAACTATAAAAGACTACTTCAAGAAACCATAAGAGATCTCCATAAATGGAAGAACATACCATACTAGTGGATAGGAAGATTGAACATTGTGAAAATGTGAATTCTACCGAAAGAAATCTATACATTCAATGCAATCCCAAACTAGATCCCATCAACATTCTTTAAAAATATGGAAAAATCAATCATGAACTTAGTATGGTGTGTTAGACTGAGTTCTCTAGAGAAACAAAACCAGTAAAGCTTATTTATATGTATATATACAGAAATTTATCTTAGGAAAATGGCTCACACACTTATAAAAGCTGGCAAGTCCAAAGATCCTGGATCAAACGTCAAACTGGAGGCTTTTCCCGATTCTTACAGCCACAGGGGCTGAGGAGCCAAGGCTGGCAGGCAGTACAGCTGCTGTTGACTTCAATGAATGATGAATCCAAGATCTCCAGGCTGAATCGTGGATTATTCACTCACAGACAGTTGTAGGCAGCACAACAGAATCTCGATCCACAGAAGAATGTCTCTTTTCCCAGGATGTCCATAGATATACTGGAAGCAGGCCACACCACTAGGGAAACTCCCTTTCAACAGATTGACTGCTCAAAACATAATCATCTGATCCCATCATGGGGATAATCACATCACAACAGCTTAAACCACACAGAATTGTGGTCCAGCCAAGTTGACACAGAGTTCCAACTATCGCATATGGAAAGGAAAGAGACCTTGGATATGCAAAGCATTATTGAAGAAGAACAAAGTAAGAGCTCTCACACTGCCAGATCTCAAAACCTACTATAAAGCCACAGTACTCAAAACTACCTGGTATTGGTATAACGACAGACACATAGACCAATGGAATAGAATTGAAAACCCAGAAATAGATCCATTAACCTATGGTCAGCTGATCTTTGCAAAGGCTCAAATCCATTAAATAGGGAAGAGAATGTCTATTTAATAAATAGGGCTGACAAAATTGGATATCCATTTGCAGAAAAATGAAACAAGATCTGTACCTCACACCATACACAAAAATGAACTCCAGATGGATCAAAGGCTTAAATGTGAAACCTAA
>NW_006925958.1:8596-9926 GCF_000298275.1 Orycteropus afer afer | reverse complement strand
GAGCATGGGATGTTCTTCCATTTATGTAGATCTCTTATGGTTTCTTGAAGTAGTGTTTTATAGTTTTCTTTGTACCGGTCTTTAGTGACCCTGGTAAGATTTATTCCCAAGGATTTTTTTTTTTTTTTTTTTGGTAGCTATTGTATATGGTATTGATTTCCTTATTTCTATTCAGCAATCTCTTTGCTGGTGTAGAGGAATCCAACTGATTTTTGGATGTTGATCTTGTATCCTTCCACAATGCTAAATCTCTCAATTAGTTCTAATAGATTTTTGACTGAGTCTCTTGGATTTTCTAGGTATAGGATCATATCATCAGCAAATAGAGATAGTTTGACTTCTTCCATACCAATTTGGATGCCTTTGATTTCCCTTTCTTGCCTTGTGGCCCTGGCTAGGACTTCCAGGACAATGTTGAATAGAAGTGGTGATAGTGGGCATCCTTGTCTGGTTCATGTTCTCAGGAGGAATGGTTCCAGTCTCTCTCCATTGAGAATAATGTTGGCTGTTGGTTTTGCATGTTGTTGTTGTTATATGCCATCGAGTCAGCCCCGACTCATAGCGACCCCTCTATGGATTGCAAAGGCAGTACCACTACAGAATTAGATTGCCCAACCTTCCTTCCAAGGAGTGGCTGGTGGATTTGAACAGCCAGCCTTCTGATTAGCAGTCAAGTACCTTAGGCACTATGCTATCAGAGCTCCTTTGGTTTTGCATAGATGCCCTTTATTATGTTGAGGAAAGTCCCTTCCATTCCTCTTTTGCTGAGAGTTTTGATCGGGAATGGGTGTTGGATTTTATAAAATGCCTTCTCTGCATCAATTGATATGATCATGTGGTTCTTCTCCTTTGCTTTATTTATGTGGTGGATGATGTTGATTGTTTTTCTAATATTGAACCATCCCTGCATAACTGATATGAACCCACTTGGTCATAATGAATGATTTTCTTGATATGTTATTGGAGTCTATTGGTTAGGATTTTGTTGAAGATTTTTGCATCTATATTCATGAGGGATATTGGTCTGTAGTTTTACTTTTGAGTGATATCTTTGCCTGCTTTTGGTGTCAAGGTCATTCTTGCTTCATAAAAGGAGTTAGGGAGGATTCCATCTTTTTCTATCTTTTGGAATAGTTTGAGTAAGATTGGTATCAGCTCTCTGAATGAAATGTTTGGTAGAATAATCCGGTGAAGCCGTCTGGGCCAGGACTTTTTTTTTTGTTGGTAATTTTTTGATGACCTGTTCAATTTCTTCTTTTGTTATAGATCTGTTCAACTTTTCCACATCAGTCTGTGTTAATTTAGGTAAATGATGTGTTTCTAGAAATCT
>NW_006925958.1:4726-8076 GCF_000298275.1 Orycteropus afer afer | reverse complement strand
TTTCTCAAGGAAGGTGTTCAGTTTCCATGTATTTACTCTTTTTCTGTTGATCTTCCTATTGTTGATTTCTAATTTGATAGCATTGTGATCTGAGAAGATGCTTTGCAGCATTTCAATGTTTTAAATTTATTAAGGCTTGCTTTATGGCCTAACATGATCTATAATAGAAAATGTTCTGTGTGCACTGGAAAAGAATGTATATTGCACTGTTTTTGTTGAAGTGCTCTGTAGATGTCTATAAGGTCAAGATGGTAGATTGTATTCTTTAGCTCTTCTGTATCTTTGTTGAGTTTCTTTCTAGTTGTTCTATCTTTCATTGAAAGTGGTGTATTAAAGTCTCCCACTATGACTGTGGAGTTATCTATTTGATTTTCCAACTCTTTTAAAGTCTGATTTATATATTTGGGGGATCTTTCATTGGACCGTAGATATTTATTATGCTTGTATCTTCATGTTCAATTGATGCTTTAATCATTATATAATGCCCTTCCTTGTCTTGTATGGTGGTTTTTGTCTTAAAGCCAATTTGATCAGAAATTAATATTGCCACTCCTACTATATTACGATTGCCATTTGCTTGATATATCTTTTTCCAACCTTTGATTTTTAGTCTATTTTTGTCTTTATCTCTAAGGTGTGTCTCTTATAGATAGCATATTGATTGGTTTTGCTTTCTTATCCAATCTGCAATTCTCCATCTCTTGAATGGTGCATTTAATCCATTAACATTCACTGTAATTATTGACAGGTATGAATTCATTGCTGTCATTTTGTTATGTGTTTTTTCATGGTGTCCCTGCTTTCTTTGTTCCATATTATTTTTTGTGCTGAGCTCATTATGTTTATGAATTGTGTTATCATTTTCTTTGTTGTTGTTGTTTAAGTATTTGCTGAATATTTGTGCCTGGCCTCTTTTTTATTATGATGTGAAGGTTTATCATTTTTCTTTGAGGTTACCCTGTGATTTATAATTTTCTCTCTGAGATTAGAACAGTCCATTGCAACTCTCTTGACTTCCTCACCATTTAGAAGTTCTGTAACTACACAGTATTTTTCCCTGTTTTTTCTTTGTAGTCGTCCTCACTTGTTTCCTGTTCACAATCTTGTAAGCTCATTTTACTTTGGATATATCCAAGGTGTGGTTTCTTTGTTATGTCAACTTGTTTATTAATGGCCAGTTGTTATTTCCTATTTTTGGTTCTCTGTTCAAAGGAGTCCATTTAGTATCTCTCTAAGGTTGGTCTGGTTTTAACAAATTCCCTTAGTTTCTGCTTATCTGGAAATCTCCTAATTTCACCATCATATTTGAGGGGCAACTTTGCCAGCTATATAATTTTTGAAGAAAATACAAGAACAAAATGACAAAACAAATGAAACTTTAGAAATGATTCTAAATCTACAGATAGAAATACAGAATATTAATACTAAATTGTCAGAAATAGATCACACATTGGAAGGGCAAAGAAGTAGAATTGATGCAATGGAAGACAGAATTAATGAGATTGAAGACAAATACTTGAATACTTCTTTGGAAAGGGATCAATCAAAAAAAAAAAAAAAAAAAAAAATCAAAACAAAATGAAGAAAGCCTAAGGTTCATGTGGGATACCAGCAAAAGGAATAACCTACATTTCATTGGAATTCCAGAACAGGAAGAGAAAAATAAAAGCACTGAGAAAATTGTATAAGATTTGTTGGAGGAGAACTTCCCTGATATGATGAAAGATGAGAATATATCCATTCCGAAAGTCCAATGAACCCCAAACAGCATAGACCCCCCAAAAGAAAACCACCAAGACATATCATCATCAAATTCATCAAAACCAAAGACAAAGAAAGAATTCTGAAAGCAGCACAGGAAAAACAAAAAGTTACTTACAAAGGACAACCAGTAAGAATAAGCTCTGATTTCACAGCAGAAACCACGAAAGCAAGAAAGCAATGGGATGGTATATATAAAACCCTGGAAGAGAAAAAAATTTCACCCAAGAATTGTATATCCAGTAAAATTGTCCCTCAAATATGATGGTGAAATTAGGAGATTTCGGTAGCTCTGGTAGTATAGTGCCTAAGACACTTGACTGCTAACCAGAAGACTGGTGGTTCAAACCCACCAGCCACTCTTCAGAAGGAAGTTGCGGCAATCTACTTCCATAGTGATACTGCCTCAGAAACCCAAGGAGGGGTCCCTATGTGTTGGAACTGACTTGATGGCACATAACAACAACAACAACAACAACCAGATAAATAAACTAAGGGAATTTGTTAATACCAGACCAACCTTACAAGAGATACTAAAGGGAGTCCTTTGAACAGAGAACCAATATTAGCAAATAACAACCGACCATTAATACACAAGATAACATAAACCAGAAACCAGAGCTATGGACATATACAAAGTGAAATAAGCTTACAGGATTGTAAACAGGGAACCAGAGACATCAATTGGCAAGTGAGGATAGCTACAAATCAAAAAGAGGGAAAACACTGTGTAGTTACAAAACTTCTAAATAGTGAGGAAGTCAAGAGAGTTGCAAGATAGAATGGACTGTTCTAATATCAGGGAGAAAATTATAAATAACAGGGTAACCTCAAAGAAAAATGATAAACCTTCACATCACAACAAAAGAGGACAAGCACAAATATTCAGCAAATACTAAAACAACAGCAACAAAGGAAATGATAACACAATTCATAAACATAATAGAGCTCAGCACAAAAAATAATATGGAACAAAGAAAGCAGGGACACCATGAAAAAACACATGACAAAATGACAGCAACTAATTCATACATGTCAATAATTACACTGAATGTTAATGAATTAAATGCACCACTCAAGAGATGCAGAGTTGCAGTTTGGAAAAGAAAAAGAAACCCATCAATATGCTGTCTACAAGAGACACACTTTAGAGACAAAGACAAAAATAGACTAAAAATCAAAGTTTGGAAAAAGATATATCAAGCAAATGGCAACCGTAATATAGTAGGAGTGGCAATATTAATTTCTGATCAAATTGACTTTAAAACATAAACCACCATACAAGACAAGGAAGGGCATTATATAATGATTAAAGCATCAATTAAACATGAAGATATAACCATAATAAATATCTACAGACCCAATGAAAGAGCCCCAAAATACATTAATCAGACTTTAAAAGAGTTGAAAAGTCAAATAGATGACTCCACAGTCCTAGTGGGAGAATTTAATACACCACTTTCAATGAAAGATAGAACTGGAAAGAAACTCAACAAAGATGTAGAAGAGCTAAACAATACAATCCACCAACTTGACCTTATAGACATCTACAGAGCACTTCACCCCAAAACAGCACAATATACATTCTT
>NW_006925958.1:2179-4316 GCF_000298275.1 Orycteropus afer afer | reverse complement strand
TGCAACTAACATGAATAAGAAACGAAATGGGTGACATCCCAACAGAACCAACTGAAATAAAAAGGATAATATCAGGATACTATGAAGAACTGTACTGCAACAAATTTGAAAATCTGGAAGAAATGGACAGATTTCTAGAAACACATTATTTACCTAAACTAACACAGACTGATATGGAAAACTTAACAGATACACAAGAAAAGAGAAATTAAACAGGTCACAAAAAAATTACCAACAAACAAGTCACAAAAAAATTACCAACAAAAACAGCCCTGGCCCAGATGGTTTCACCAGACCAAACATTCAGAGAAGAATTGGTACTCATCCTATTCAAACTGTTCCAAAACATAGAAAAAGATGGAATCCTCCCTAACACATTTTATGAAGCAACTATAACCTTGATAACCAAACTAAGCAAAGACATTACTCAAAAGTAAAACTACAGACCAATATCCCTCATGAATATAGATGCAAAAAACTCCAACAAAATCCTAGCCAATAGACCTCAACAGCATATCAAAAAATCATTCATGATGACCAAGTGGGGTTCATATCAGGTAGGCAAGGATGGTTCAACATTAGAAAAACAATCAACGTCATCTACCACAGAAATAAAAGAAATAAAAAGAACCAAATGATCATATGAATTGATGCAGAAAAGGCATTTAATAAAACCCAGCACCCATTCCTGATCAAAACTCTCAGCAAAATAGGAATAGAAGGAACATTCCTCAACATAATAAAGGGCATCTATGCAAAACAAACAGCCAACATTATTCTCAATGAAGAGCGACTGACACCATTCCTCTTGAGAACAGGAACCAGACAAGGATGCCTGCTATCACCACTTCTATTTGACATTGTACTGGAAGTCCTAGCCAGGGCCAAAAGGCAAGAAAGGGAAATCAAAGGCATCCAAATTGGTACGGAAGAAGTCAAACTATCCCTATTTGCTGATAATATAATCCTATACCTAGAAAACCCAAGAGACTCAGTCAAAAATCTATTGGAACTGATTTAGAGATTTAGCATCATGTCAGGATACAAGATCAACATCCAATAATCAGTTGGATTCCTCTATACCAGCAAAGAGATTGCTGAAAAAGAAATAAGGAAATCAATACCATTCTCAATAGCTACCAAAAAAATAAAATACTTGGGAATAAATCTTACCAGAGACACTAAAGACCTCTACAAAGTAAACTATAACAAACTACTTCAAGAAACCATAAGATATCTACATAAATGGAAGAACATCCCATGCTCATAGATAGGAAGATTGAATATTGTGAAAATGTCGATTCTACCTGTTCTGGTTACCTAGTGCCACTCTCACAGGAATACACCATACATGGGATGGCCTTAAGAAACAGAAGTTTAATCTTACAATTTGGAGGCTTTAAGTCTGAGTTCAAAGTGCCAGGTTCTAAGGGCTGGGTGAAAGCCCCTCAACCTTGGGGTCCAGCTCTGCCTCCTGCTCCTGGCCCACAGGAGCTAGAGGTGTTTCTTCATTCAGACAGCTGCTGGCTGCTGAGGCTGAGAAGCCCCAAGTTTGACAAGTAAAAAGGCACAGTCCTGATGTTACCAAACCACACAACAGGCCATTAACTTAAATTCTTGTAAGTTCCAAGGTCGGCAGACCATAACAGGCTGCTGAGTAATGACATGGCTACGCACAGGGTTCAAGCATGCCAAAGGTTGGAGACCATTCTCAAAGCTTCTCCTTAAATACAGGAAGCAGACCATATCCCAAAGGCAGCTAATCAGCTGCTTGTGGTAGATCCCACCATGGAATTGATTCCCAGTCTCCTCATGGGGATTGACTACCACCAGCTGCCCAGCCACTCAAACAGGCCCAGCCAAGTTGACATACAAACCTAACCATCACACTACCCAAAGCAATCTATACATTCAATGTAATCCCAATCCACATCCCATCAACATTCTTTAAGGATATGGAAAAGCCAATCACTAACTTTATTTGAAAGGAAAGAGAACTTGGATAAACAAAGCACTATTGAAGAAGAACAAAGTAGGAGGTCTCACACTGCTAGATCTCAAAACCTACTATACAACTACAGTAGTCAAAACTGCCTGGTATTTGTATAATGACAGACACATAGACCAATGGAATAGA
>NW_006925958.1:0-919 GCF_000298275.1 Orycteropus afer afer | reverse complement strand
GAAAAACCGCATAACATGCATGAACTTGGAGGACATTATGCTGAGCAAAGTAAGTCAATCACAAAAGGACAAATGTTGTATTAGTCTGTTATTGTGAAAGTCAAGGAAAGGTTTATCTATGGAGGACATTTTCTTTGTTGGTTGCCAGGGGTGGGAGGGGAGGGGAGGGAACATTATGAGATAGATAGAGATAAGTATTGATTTGGGTAAAGAGAAGGGCAATGTACCAAATGTGAGTGATCAATATGGTGGCATTGAGGAAGAGGAAGACATGGAGAGGTACATGGGAGGTATAGACAGCAAAGATGAACAACCACTGTATTTTGCACATATAGTACTGCATTGTCACTGAAGGCAAACATGGGTATATGGGTGGATAGATAGTTGGACAGGCTGAACTGGTAGGTATGTCTATGAAGCAGGGAGTGTACCCAAGACCATTTATAGGGTTGGCAGACAATGGTCCTATAAGTGCATTTGTATGATCTGAATTCCCAGGTGTATAGTGGAGCTGACAAGGGGCAAGGTTGTAGTCACTTCTTGGTCACAGCCAGCTACCCAGAGGGACCGAGTACTTGAACCTGTGGGCTTGGGACCATAGTTGCAGTGGACATCAAGCTTAATTGGCATCACATACTATACAAAACATTGTTCCACATCCTACTTTAGTGAATAGCGACTGGGATCTTAAAAGCTTGCAAGCAGCCATCTAGATGCAACAATGAGTCTCTCCTTGTCCAGAGCAAGAAGAATGAAGAAAACCAAAGATTCATGGAAATAATTAGTCCTCATGACTGGTACACCATGCAATCTGCAGCCTATACAACTGAGACCAGAAGAACTAGATGGTGCCTGGCTACCACTGTCAACCACTTGGAGGGGGATCTATGTAGGAGGTCCTGGATAGAGAGGGAGAACA
>NW_006925957.1:9560-10272 GCF_000298275.1 Orycteropus afer afer | reverse complement strand
GATGATGGGCTCAAGTATAGCAGGGATTGTGGGGCTGGTGCGGGATCAGGCAGTGTTTCGTTCTGCTGTGCATGGGGTTGCTATGAGTCGGAAACAACTCGACGGCACTTAACAACAACAACAACCATACACATTTGCTGAATGAACAAATGAGCAAAGAAAGGAAAGAATCCCACATTTCAGAGGAAACGACTGTTCATATTTTGGTTCCTATTTCTGGACTTTTCAGTGTCTATGTAGATGTAAATGTATATACATACATATAAATGCACATGTGGATACTTTTTAATTTTTACAAAAATGAGGTCATAATGTACATACTGTATTTTAATGTGCTTTTTTACTTCCTATACCATAAATGTTTTCCAAAGTCAATTCATAGGAAGCTACTTCATTGTTTTTTAATGGTTACATAAGATTCCATTGAATGAATGTCACATTCCTCTATTGATGGTCATTGTGATAGTTGAAGCTGTGTGTCAACTTGACTGGACCACAATTCTGTGTGGTTTGAGCTGTTGTGGTATGGTTGTTCCTATGATGGGATCAGATGACTATGTTCTGAGTGGCCAATCTATTGAAGGGGAGTTTCCCTAGGGGTGTGGCCTGCTTCCAGGATATCCAAGGACATCCTGGGAAGAGAGACATTCTTCTGTGAATTGGGATTCTGTTGTGCTGCCTACAACTGTCCGTGAGTGAACAGTCCACCATT
>NW_006925957.1:8213-8854 GCF_000298275.1 Orycteropus afer afer | reverse complement strand
AAATAGCACCACCAATAGATCAAGTACTTGTGAGAAGTGATGCTCTGGATGATCAGATATTTGATACTTTTCTGCAATTTTGTCAGAATGAGGAGCATAAGGAAGCTGGTTGGTTGGTCCTATTTAAACTAGACAAAGTGCTAAAAGAGGGAGATGAGCTCAGAGCTGCTGAATCTCGGCTTAAGCGCCACATAAAAGACCTCAGTGCTTCCAGTTGTGCTCTGAAAGAAAGCTTTATAGCTTCTAGTAACAGAGCTGATATTGCTGAAAACCAAACCCAGAGTCTTATTGCAAGGGTGGCTGAATTACAACGCCAATAAATTGCCAATCCAGAACGTGTCTGACATTAAAGTGAAGGCGTTGATAGGAAAAAAATTGGACCCTGAAACCTGGAATGGGGACATATGGACAGATAATCAGGAAGATCAGGATATGGAGCCTTAAATTCTGTTGAATTCCTCCCATCTGAACAGATTACTGTAAAACCATTATCCCCTCCCCCTCAGTTTGATGGGACTAGCCAAACCAGTCCTGCTGGGTTATTGCCTGAGGCAGAGGCCATGGAAGACATTCCTGAATGCTCTCAGGAACTGCCTCAAGCACCTATTGTTGCTGCTAGGCCGATAACTAAAGTCAAGTCC
>NW_006925957.1:0-4808 GCF_000298275.1 Orycteropus afer afer | reverse complement strand
ACGGATTCATGGGCTGTGGCTAACGGCTTAGCTGGATGGTCTGGGACTTGGAAGGAGCATGATTGGAAGATTGGTGATAAGGATGTATGGGGAAGAGGCATGTGGATAGATCTCTCTGAATGGGCCAAAGGAGTAAAGATGTTTGTGTCTCATGTGAATGCCCACCAAAAGGTGACCTCGGCAGAGGAGGACTTTAACAACCAGGTGGATAGGATGACATGTTCAGTGGAAACCAGCCATCCTTTTTCCCCAGCTACTCTTGTCATTGCTTAATGGGCTCATGAACAAAGTGGCCATGGTGGCAGGGATGGAGTTTATGCATGGGCTCAGCAATGTGGACTCCCGCTTACCAAGGCTGATTTAGCTACTGCCACTGCTGAGTGCCCAATCTGCCAACAGCAGAGTCCAACACTGAGTCTGCGATATGGAACCATTCCTCGGGGTGATCAGCCAGCAACTTGGTGGCAGGTTGATTACATTGGACCACTTCCATCATGGAAAGGACAGCGTTTTGTTCTTACTGGAATAGATACTTATTCTGGATATGGATTCGCTTTTCCTGCATGCAATGCTTCTGCTAAAACTACCATCCCTCCACGTCATTAGAGTCAACTCCAGATTGAGGAGGCAACTCTTCTCCAGTCCTATGTGTCTTCCAACTTAAGGGGCTCATCTTCTGGCACTATATCAGACAAAGTTCTGCTGCTGTTCAGCAGCAGGTTTTCATTGGCCAATTTTTTCAACAGTAGATTGCCAGATTCGCCTTCCTAATTTGTCTTAGTCTAGAAACTCCACCAAAACCTGTCCACAATGGGTGACTCTACTGGTATTTGAAATACCAAAGGCATAGCTTTCAGCACCAAAGCAACGTGCAAGCCACCATAGTACAACAAACTAACAGATGAGTATACCAAAAACAATTGACTGATGTTCAGCCTATTCAGGAGGTAGTGTATGCTCAAGAACTGATGGCATTGAAAGAGGAAGTCCAAGCTATACTGAAGGCATTGATGAAAAACAAGGCTCTGGGAACTGACAGAATACCAGTTGAGATGTTTCCACAACAGGTACAATGCTGGAAGCATGGTCATTTGTCTATGTCAAGAAATTTGAAAGACAACTACCTGGTCAACCAACTGGACAAAATTTTTATGTGTCCATTACAAAATAAGATGATCCAACAGAATACAGAATTTTTTTTTAACAATGTCATTGATATCATACTCAAGCAAAATGTTGCTAAAGATAATTCAAAAATGGTTGCAGCAGTACATGAATAGAGAACTGTCAGAAATTCAAGCCAGATTCAGAAGAGGACATGGAAAAGAGGTATCATTGCTGATGTCAGATGGATCTTGGCTGAAAGCAGAGAATACCAGAAAGAAGTTTACCTGTATGTCACTGACTATGCAAAGACATTGAGCTTCATGGATCATAACAAATTATGGATAATGTGAGGAATGGGAATTCCAGAACACTTAAGTGTAACTCATGCAGAACCTACACATAAACCAAGAGTAAGTCGTTTGAACGAAAGAAGGTGGTATAATATCAGGAAAGGTAAGTGTCAAAGTTGTATCCTTTCACCATACTTATTCAATCTGTATGCTGAGCAAATAATCTGAGAAGCTGGACTATATGAAGAAGAACGTGGCATCAGGACTAGAGGAAGACTCATTAACAACCTGCAATATGCAGATGACACAACCTTGCTTGTTGAAAGTGAAGATGACTTGAAGTACTTACCAATGAAGATCGAAGATTGTAGCCTTTAGTATGGATTATACTGCAACATAAAACAAAAATGCTCACAACTGGACCAATAAGCAACATCATGATAAATGGAGAAAAGATTGCAGCTATGAAAGATTTCATTTTACTTGGATCCACAATCAATGCTCTTGGAAGCTCTTGTTGTTGTTGCTGTTGTTAGATGCCGTTGAGTCGTCTCCGACCCATAGCAACCTTATACACAGCTGAACAAAACACCGCCCGGTCCTGCGCAGCTCCATGATCCTTGCTGTACTTATTAAGCCCATTGCTGCTGCTACTATGTCAATCCATCTTATTGAGGGCCTTCCCCTCTTTTGTCAGCCCTCCACCTTACCAAGCATGACATCCTTCTCCAGGGAATGGTCCCTTCTGACAACATGACCAAAATAGGTGAGAGAAGTCTGGCCATTCTTGCCTCTAAGGAGCATTCCATCTGCACTTCCTCCAGGATAGACCTGTTAGTTCTTTTAGCAGTCCATGGTACTTTCAGTATTCTTCACCAACACCGCAGCTTAAAAGCATCAATTCTTCTTTGGTCTTCCTTATTCATTGTCCAGCTCTCACATGCATATGAAGTGATTAAAAATACCACAGCTTGTGTCAGGTGCACCTTAGTCCTCAAGGAGACATCTTTGCTCCTCAGCACTTGAAAGAGGTCCTTTGCTGCCAAGTTGCCCAGTGCTATACGTCGTCTGATGTCCTGACTGCTGCTTCCATTGGTGTCGATTGTAGAACCAAGCAATGTGAAATCTTTGGCAATTCCAATCTTTTCTCCATTTATCCTGATGCTGCCTACAGGTCCAGTGTGAGGATTTTTGTTTTCATCATATTGAGATGTGATTCATACTGCAGACTGTATTCTTCAATCTTCATCAGTAAGTGTCTCAAGTCATCCTCACTTTCAGCAAGGAAAGTTGTGTCATCAGCGTATCACAGGTTGTTAATGATTGTTCCTCCGATCCTAATGTCACATTCTTCTTCATATAGTCCAGCTTCTCAGATTATTTGCTCAGCATACAGATTGAATAAGTATGGTGAAAGGATATAACCCTGATGCACTCCCTTCTTGATTTTAAACCATGCAGTGTTCCGATTTTCTGTTCAAATGACAGCCTCGTGTTCTATGTACAGGTTCCTCATAAATATAATCAAGTGTTCCAGAATTCCCATTCTTCTCAATGTTATCCATAATTTTCATGATCCACACAATCAAATGTTTTTGTATAATCAATAAAACACAAGTAAACATCTTTCTGGTATTCTTTGCTTTAAGCCAAGATCTATCTGACATCAGCAATGATATCCCTTGTTCCACGTCCTCTTCTGAATCCAGCTTGCATTTCTGGAAGTTCTCTGTCAATATACTGCTGCAACCATTTTTGAATTATCTTCAGTAAGATTTTACTTAATGCTATTGTTTGATGATTTCCATATTCTGTGGGACCATCTCTCTTTGGAATGGGTACAAATATGGATCTCTTCCAGTCAGTTGGCCAGGTAGCTGTCTTCCAAATCTCTTGGCATAGCCAAGTGAGTGCCTCCAGCAAGGCATCCATTTGTTGAAACATCTCAATGTGTATTCCATCAATTCCTGGATCCTTGTTCTTTGCCAATTCCTTCAGTGCAGCTTTGACTTCTTCCTTCAATACCATTGGTTCTTGAACATATGCCACCTCCTGAAATGGATGAACATCCACCAGTTATTTTTGGTAGAGTGACTCTGTGTATTCCTTCCATCTTCTTTTAATGCTTCCTGCACCATTCAATATTTTGCCCACAGAATCTTTCAATATTACAACTCGAGGCTTAAACGTCTTCCTCAGTTCTTTCAGCTTGAGAGATGCCGAGTGTGTTCTTCCCTTTTGGTTTTCTAACTCTAGGTCTTTGCACACTTCATTATAGTAATTGGCTTTGTCTGTTCAAGCTGCTCTTAAAAATCTTCTGTCCAGCTCTTATCCTGTCATTTCTTCCATTTGCTTTAGCTACTCTTTGCTCAAGAGTAAGTTTCAGAGTCTCTTCTGACATCCATTTCGGTCTTCTCTTTCTTTGTTGTATTTTTAATGACCTCTTGCTTTCTTCATGGATGATGTTCTTGATGTCATCCCAAGATTCTTCTGGTTTTTGGTCACTGGTGTTCAATGCATCAAATCTATTCTTTAGATGGTCTCTAAATTCAGGAGGGATATATTCAAGGTCATAGTTTGGCTCTTGTGGACTTGTTTTAATTATCTTCAAGTTGAACTTGCATATGAGTAGTTGATGGTCTGTTCCACAATCAGCTCCTGGCCTGGTTTTGGTGAAGATATTGAGCTTTTCCATCACCTCTTGCCACAGATGTAGTCCATCTAATTCCTGTGAACTCCATCTGGTGAAGTCCACATGTATAGCTGCCATTTGTGTTGTTGAAAACAGGTATTTGCATTGAATAAGTCATTGGTCTTGCAAAATTCTATCATGCAATCTCCAGCGTTATTTCTGTCACCAAGGCCAAATTTTCCAAGTACCAGTGATTCTTCTTTGTTTCCAACTTTTGCATTCCAATCTACAGTGATAATCAACACATCTTGACTGCACGTTCGGTCAATTTTAGACTGTAGAAGTTGATAAAAATCTTCAGTTTCTTCATCTTTGGCTTTGGTGGTTGGTGCATAAATTTGAATAATAGTCATATTAACAGGTCTTCCTTGTAGGTGTATGGATATTGTGATAGTTGGAGCTGTGTGTCAACTTGGCTGGACCACAATTCTGTGTGATTTAAGCAGTTGTGATATGGTTATTCCCATGATGGGATCAGATGAATATGTTTTGAGCAGCCAATCCATTGAAAGGGAGTTTACCTAGGGTGTGGCCTAGTTCCAGTATATTTATGGACATTCTGGGAAAAGAGACACTCCTCTGTGGATCGGGATTCTGTCGTGCTGCCTACAACTGTCCGTGAGCGAACAGTCCACCATTTGGCCTGGAGATCTTGGATTTGTCATTCATTGGAGTCAACAGCCAGTGTACTGCCTGCCAACCTTGAGCTCCTCAGCCCC
>NW_006925956.1:10051-10602 GCF_000298275.1 Orycteropus afer afer | reverse complement strand
GAAATAAAATGGGTGGTCACCCCACTCTATAAGAAAATAAAAATGATAGAAATGTCCTGAACATGAGGAGCACCAGAAGACAACCAGGAGCTCTCAAAGGTTCTTTGGCAGAGGAATACTGTGATAAAAGCAATGTCTTAAGGAGAAATAAATGGTAGATTGAAGGAATAGGGACTGGAGTGGAAAAGCCCAGCTTAAAGACAATAATGGCTTGCAAAAGGAGGAATCCCAGAGATTCAGGGACATTTCAGAGGAATGAGTATCATGCATTAAGACAGATAAGCAATGTTGTTGTTGTTAGGTGCCATCAAGTCGTTTCCAACTCATAGTGACTCTATGCACAGCAGAATGAAACACCGCCCAGTCCCTTGCCAGCTCCATGATCCTTGCTATACTTGAGCCCATCATTGCAGCCACCATGTTAATCCATCTCATTGGCCTTCCCTTCTTTTGTTGACCCTCCACCTTACCAAGCATGACATCCTTCTCCAGGGAATGGTCCCTTCTGACAATATGACCAAAATACATGAGACAAAGTCTGGTCATTCTCA
>NW_006925956.1:7408-8146 GCF_000298275.1 Orycteropus afer afer | reverse complement strand
CTAAATTCAGGAGGGATATATTCAAGATCATATTTTGGTTCTTGTGGACTTGTTTTAATTGTCTTCAACTTCAAGTTGAACTTGCATATAAGCAGTTGATGGTCTATTCCTAAATCAGCTCCTGGCCTGGTTTTGGCTGAAGATATTGAGGTTTTTCCATCACCTCTTGCCACAGATGTAGTCAATCTGATTCCTGTGTGTTCCATCTGGTGAAGTCCACTTGTACATTTGTTGTTTGTGTTCTTTAAAAAAATCATATTTTCAATGAATAAGTCGTTGGTCTTGCAAAATTCTTGCATGGTCGCAAAACCATGCAATTTCCAGCATTATTTCTGTCACCAAGGCCAAATTTTCCAACTACTGGTGATCCTTCTTTGTTTCCCACTTTTGCATTCCAGTATCTAGTGATAATTAATACATCCTGATTGCATGTGCAGTCAATTTCAGGCTGCAGAAGTTGATTAAAAAAATCTTCAATTTCATCATATTTGGCTTTGGTGGTTGGAGCATAAATTTGAATTATAGTCGTATTAATTGGTCTTCTTTGTAGGTGTATGGATATTAACCTATCACTGACAGCATTGTACTTCAGGACAGATCTTGAAACATCCTTTTCATGATGAATGCCACACCATTCCTCTTTAAACTGTCATTCCTGGCATAGTAGATCGTATGGTTGTCTGATTCAAAATGGCCAAAACCAGTCCATTTCAGCTCACTAATGCCTAGGATATCAAT
>NW_006925956.1:4369-5098 GCF_000298275.1 Orycteropus afer afer | reverse complement strand
AATCTACTTCCATAGAGATTTACGGCCTTGGAGACCCAGTAGAGGTTGCTCTGTGTTGGAATCAACTCAATGGCAGTGGGTTTGTTTGTTTGTTTTGGGGGGTGTCAGGCACACCTTAGTCCTCAAAGTGACATCTTTGCTTTCAAACACTTTAAAGAGGTCTTTTGCAGTAGATTGTCCAACGCAGTTCACAATTTTTTTTTAAATTGTCATTTGGGTGAAAGTTTACAAAGCAAATTGGTTTTCTGTTCTATATTCCATACACATTCCATGTTGTGATATTTACTGCAATCCCTACACTGTGACAGCATTCCTCCCACTTCCTCCCTGCACCCACCCCTTCCCTTCATTCTTCCTTTCCATCCTCTCCCACCTTCCTAGCTCTATTCCTGGACAAATGCTGTCCTCTTGCTCTCATATGCTTGGTTGTTTTAATGATTGCATACCCTCGTGATATTACTGTTCACCTTATAGGCTTGTCTATCATTTGGCTGCCTATTGATCATGGGGGTTAAGTTCAGTTCCTAGTTTAAAGTGTGTGTAAGAGCCATAGTTTTAGGGGTTCCACCAGTCTTCACCAATAAACTTTGTCTCTTTTATGAGTATGAGTTTTATTTCACATTTACCCAGTTCTACCTAGGACCTCTGGTAGCATAGTGGCTAAAGCACTTAACTGCTAACCAGAAGGCTGGCGGTTCAACCCACCAGCCACTCCTCGGAAGGAAGGTT
>NW_006925956.1:2203-3330 GCF_000298275.1 Orycteropus afer afer | reverse complement strand
TCTTCAGCATAATTTTATATGAATGTGATATTAATAATATTGTTTGATAATTTCCACATTCAGTTGGCTCACCTGTCTTTGGAAGGGTGTATATATATGGATCACTTCCAGTTGGTTGGCCACGTAACTCTCTTCCACGTTTCTTGGCATAGAAGAGTGAGCGCTTCCAGTGTTGCATCTGTTCATTGAAACATTTCAAATGGTATTCTGTCAATTCCTGGAGCCTTGTTTTTCACCAATGCTTTCAATGCACCTTCAAATTCTTCCTTCAATACCATTGGTTCTTGACCATATGCTACCTCGTGAAATGGTTAAATGTCAATCAATTCTTTTTGGTACATTGACTATGTGTATTCCTTTCATCTTCTTTTGATGCTTCCTACCTCATTCAACATTTTGCCCGTACAATACTTCAATAGTGCAACTTTAAGCTTGATATTTTTTCTTTGGTTCTTTCAGCTTGAGAAATGCTGAGCATGTTCTTCCCTTTTGGTTTTCTAACTCCAAGTCTTTGCACATTTCTTTATAATACTTTGTCTTCTCGAGCCAGCGACTGAAATCTTCTGTTCATCTCTTTTACTTCATCATTTTTCCATTCACTTTAGCTGCTCTATGTTCAAGAGGAAGTTTTAGATGCTCTTCTGACATCCATATTGGTTTTTTTTTTTATTTCTTTCCTGTCTTTTTAATGATCTTTTGCTTTCTTCTCACAAGCAGTCTAGTCTTCAGTCATTAGTGTTCAATGCCTCAAATCTATTCTTTTTTTTAAGAGTGTTTTACATTAAATGTTACGTGTACATTTAGTTTCACTCCCCATTTACCATGCCCAATCCTAACCCAGTCTCTTCCCCTCCCTGCCCAGTAACCATCCCCTTGTGCCCCTCATAGTTATGCACTCCTGTTAGTCCTGCATTACCTCCATGTGAATGTTACCACTTTGGTGTCCTGTGCTCCAAGGGATATATTTCCATAGAGTATGTGGGTGGCTCACCCTGGGTTGAGTGGTCTGCATGTACATCTTGTTAACTATGGGACTAAGAGCCAGCCCCTGGGAGTGAGTTTTATTCCAGGTTCAGAATGTATTCCAGGGCCATAGTATTGGGGGTCTCACCAAACTCCATCTGACC
>NW_006925956.1:0-1173 GCF_000298275.1 Orycteropus afer afer | reverse complement strand
AGTATCTGTCCTTCTGTGATTGACTTATTTCAATCAGCATAATGTCCTCCAGGCTCATCCACCCTGTGAGATGATTTGCATGTCCCTTGTTGTTCTTTAATGTAGCATAGTACTCAATCGTGTGTATGTGCCATAATTTGGTTATTCACTCATCCATTGATGGGCATTTAGGTTATTTTCATCTTTTTGCTATAGTGAATTATTCTGTGATGAACATAGGTGTACATATGTCTGTTCGTGCACTCGCTCTCATCTCTTTGGGATATATTTCTAGTAACGGAATTGCTGGGTTAAATGGTATTTCTATTTTCAGTTTTTTAAGGAAACGCCATACCGTATGCCACAATGGTTGTACCATTTTACAATCCCACCAGCAGTGCACAAGAGTTCCAATCTCTCTGCAACCTCACCAGCATTTGTTATTTTCTGTCCTATTGAACTTTGCGATTATTGCTGGGGTGAGATGATATCTCATTGCTGTTTTGATTTGCATCTCTCTAACGACTAAAGATTGCAAGCAATTTCTCATGTGTTTGTTGGCCGCCAGTATATCATCTTTGGTGAAGTGTCTGTTCAAGTCTTTTGCCCATTTATGAATTGGGTTGTCTTTTTGATGTTGAGCTGTTGAAGTTTTCTATAGATTTTGGAGATAAGTCCTTTATCAGATGTGTCATAAGCAAGTATTTTCTTCCAATCTGTAGGTTCTCTTTTTGCCCTTTTGATAAAGTCTTTTGATGACAATAAGAATTTAATTTTGAAAAGGTCCTAGTCATCTAGCTTCTCTTCTACCTCCTGTGCATTCTGGGCTATGTTTGATAGTCTATTTATGCCATAAATTAGGGCCCCCAGATTTGCTCCTATTTTATCTTTGATGAATTTTATAGTTTGAGCCTTTACATTTAAGTCTTTGATCCAGCTTGAGTTTGTTTGTGTGTATGGGGTGAGGTATGGGTCTTGCTTCATCAAATCTGTTCTTGTGATGGCCTCTAAGTTTAGGTGGGATATGCTCAAGGTTGTACTTTGGATTTTGTGGACTTGTTTTAATTTTTTTCAGCTTCAATTTAGAGTGATTTGCTCTGGTGGTGCAGTGGTTAAAACATTCAGCTGGTAACCTGTGTTGGATTGGGTTCTCTAGAGAAACACAAAAACCAGCAAAGTGTATATATATATTTA
>NW_006925955.1:9347-9865 GCF_000298275.1 Orycteropus afer afer | reverse complement strand
TTTTGAGTGATATCTTGCTTGGTTTTGGTATCAAGGGTATGCTTGCTTCATAAATTGAGTTAGGGAAGATTCCATCCTTTTCTATGTTTTAGAATAGTTTGAATAGTGTCAGTTCTTCTCTGAATGTCTGGTAGAATTCTCTAGTGAAACCGTCTGGGCCGGGCCTTTTTTGTTGTTGAAAATTTTTTGATGACCTGTTCAACTTTTCCACATCAGTCTGTGTTAGTATAGGTAAGTGGTGTTGCTAAAAAGGCAACAGGCCACATCTTCTGATCTCCTCTAACTGCACAAGAGAAACACAGCATCACCATCAGTAACCCAAGGCCTATTCCTGCAAGGCCAGACATGTTGCCTCCTTCCAGCCCCTTCACCAACCATTCCTCCTAAAGCACCCACCACCTCTCTCCTGGGTTTGATAATTCACTACAGTGGCCACACAGAACTCACAGATTATGGGATTTATTAGGGAAGCACCAGGCTACAATTCAAGTTCAGGAAAAATGCTTAGTCTCTCTCCC
>NW_006925955.1:6510-7642 GCF_000298275.1 Orycteropus afer afer | reverse complement strand
TCTGTGTTTTCTTTGGTCTGTCTCTCAATCCTTTGAAGATACCTAAATATCATTCTTTTGAATTCCTTATCAGAGAGTTCCAATGCTGCTTCTTCCTCAGGGATGTGTTCTGGGTCTGTGTCCTGCTCCATTGTTTCTACAACTTTATCTTGCTTCTTTGTGTGGACTGTGATAGTCTGTTGTCTCCGAGACATCGTGGTGTTACTGTATTTCAATCTCTTTTAACTCTTTGTGAAGAGCAGCCAAGGGTGCATCAGGCCCTTCTTGGTGGTTGTTTATCAATGGCCCATTGGAGGAGAAGGAAGTGGTGGCTCTCAGTAAGTGAAGCTGTAGGAGGTGTGGGTGTAGTTGTGTCATATGGGGACTGTTGCTGTCTTCCAGTCAGTTAGACAAAAATAACAAGTGGACAACCATCAAAAAAGTTAAAGCAAATGGCCAAAAAACACACCATATTATCACACAGGAACAGTAACCAAAAAAAAAAAAAAAGGGAAAAAGAATAAACAAAACACCATCTCTTTAATATCTGGGGAGAGGGCAATAAGAGAAAAAAGTAGAGAAGGAGAATAATGAAAAAAAATGGGAAAAACACAACAAAAAATTAGTAACGGGGTTAACCCCAAGAAAGAAAAAACAATTACAACCGGGAACAGGGAAAAGAAAAAAAGCTTAAAATTAGAACTGGGATCGGAAGAATAAAGAATAATAGTAAAAAGGACAGAAGTAATAATAATAATAGTAGTAGTTTTAAAACAGACGAAAATAAACTAAAAAACAGGAAAAAAAATTGGGGCAAGGCAGGGCTACCAGGCTCCCTCCAAGCACACAGACTATGACGGAATTCCAACTGGGCCAGAAGGTGGGTGTGAGTGAGGGATGGTCACCCCTCCTTTCACCAAGAGGGTGTGGGATATAAGAGTAAGAAGGGGAATGTTGCACCTTTCTAGTTACCTGCCTCCGGAATGTCCTTGTGCTAGTGGAGCCTGTTCTTAAGTCTCTGAAATCTGGGAGAATGTTGTCCTTTAAATACCCAAAATGGTCAAGCCGCTTGTAAACATTCAAAAGTGCTGTGCCCCCCAGGCATGCAAAAGTCCACAGCTTAGCCTGCTTTCTCTTTGCTGCTTCCCCGTTT
>NW_006925955.1:0-6185 GCF_000298275.1 Orycteropus afer afer | reverse complement strand
CTGGGTCTTGGGTTGCCAGTTTGTGCGGGTCCCTGCTCCTCCCATTGTGATGATGAGCAAAAGGAAACACTGCCATTGTACAGTATTTTCTAGTTGTCAGTACCTCATCCTGCCTTTATCCAGTGTTTTAAATTTTCTTGTGTGTTCTCGTGGGTCTTATGCAAGGAGCTGTAATTGTTCACAGGGAAGTGATCTAAATGGGTGCACATCTCTTATTTCTGCCTTGTTTTCTAACTGTTCTTAGTAAAGAGCAATAAGACTACAACTGATCTCAGTCACACCGGGGAGACATTATTTCACTGTGTTGGAAATCTGGGAGACAGGATGCAATCAGTGAGGCAGTGAATGTGGTTAGTGCAGGGATGTAGGACAAGGCTCTACCCTAGAGAAAACCTTGGTGGAACACAGAAGTCTGTGTCACAGGCCTCTGAGTTCTCAGATCTCCAGGATGATTAGCCTCACTCTTCATTCTTACACATATTGGAGTCCAGGTCCCTTGCTGATCCAGAACGTGTGGGCTGTTTTAGGACTCAGTTTTCATGGAGGACGTAGCTGTGGTCTTTACTTCTGAAGAATGGAGTTTGTTGGATCTTCCTCAGAGGAAACTCTACAGAGATGTCATGCTGGAAACTATGGGAAACTTGGCCTCAGTAGGTAAGAATGACATCATTTTAAAAAAAATTATTCCTTTAGTGAAGTAAAATATTTTGTTTATCGCCTTTACTCCAGTATTTGGGCTGAGAAATGGAAATAAATTGTTAAATAAGATGGTCATGATTCCTTGGTCTCTGGAACTCACATATCCTGGCTTCCCCATGAACATAAAGCTCTATGCATTTAAGTGACCTTTCATTTCTTTTATGATTAAAAACCCTGAGGCTCTTTATGTGTTTTATTTGTAAACATTGACTTGAGGGATCACTTTGGGAACCTGAGAGATTTGTAGGTTAGAACCTCTCAAAAGAGTTTTACTGTGTTGATTACAAGCTTGACATGCTTACATTAGTGCAGATACACTCACCGTGTCTATCTTCAGAGACCCTGAAAAGAAACATGATGACCAAGCATCAAGGAAATGTTCATTACTGTTTTGCCTCATGGTAGTCATTTCTCCTTGAGCACCCTATCAGCACTACCTGTTGGTTTTCCCAGAGAAGACGGGGAAAAATCAGGAAATAGTTGATATAGGACTCATTGATGGCCACCTTGTCAGCAAGCACCAGAAGAATAAGAGTGTTTTTGAAGGAACAAACCTGCAAGGAAGGAATTACGTTGCAATCAGTCAGCTAGAAAAACTCTCTTTTGGGTTGAGGACACAACTCAAATACCTGAGCTTACGTTTCTTGCCTTTAGCAATCCTTTCACCCTTGTGCTCATGGAGTCCCTTTCCCTGTGTCATTGTTACGTGTGTATTGTGTCTTCTACTTAGCGCTCACAGTTACAGGTATTTATAGCAACATCACTGTCAATCCTCATGTAAATAATTCCCATTAAATTACTTTTTAATTATTTTTAATATAATTAATTACTGGGTTAGGGTTGGGCATGGTAAATGGGGAATGAAACTAAATGTACACGTAATATTGAATGTAAAACAAACTCTTAAAATAAATTAAATAAATAAATGGGTTTTTAACCATTGCCAAGGTGTTGCATCAGTGAAATGCTGCAAAAAGTTTCCTTGACCAGAGACATCAATTGGCAAATGAGGGCAACTACAAAACAAAACGAGGGAAAAAATAGTCTAGTTACAGAACTTCTAAATGGTGAGGAAGTCAAGAGAATTGCAAGGTAGAATGGACTGTTCTAAACTGGGGGAGAAAATTATAAATTGCATGGTAACCTCAAAGAAAAATGATAAACCTTGGCATCACAATAAAAGTTTCCGTTCCCCATGATAAAACTTTTCCTTTGCAGTCTTTTTTCCCCCTAATAATTTTTTGCCTTTTTGTTTCATATTGTGAACTTCAACCTGAATTATTGAATCAGTCTCTCAAAACCTTAATGAAGGAGAAAACTTATCTAGTGAAGATATGATGATGACCTTCATAAAGAATAACACCTGGTCCTCCATGATAGGAGAAATCTCCAAACTGAATGGCAGTAGAGATCAACATAAAAATCAGAGTGGGCTTTTGGGGTGAGTGTCACTCAAGCATAGGAAAAGCATGTATTAGAAGAAAGTCCTAAGATGATGAAACATTTTAATGCATGCATATGTATTTACATATATATTTAAGACTCAGTTCCAGTCGTCACAGTTCATCAGTTGCCTACAGAAGTGAAGACAGCGTATCCATTGTGTCACAACTACATGTGTTGGATTTTGACCCAAGTAAGTCACAGTCAGTGGAGCCCTCCTTAGAGATGGAGACTTACCAAGTTGAATGTGTGTCACTCTCCAGAGTGCTGCTAAGACTCAGTTTCCCCATATATCCCAAAAGTTTAATGAGTCGTATGCAAGAGATTGGATTATTTGACATACTGTGGATATTGACACCCATTCATGGTGTCATGGTTGTCTGCTTCCCTAAGCAGGGCGCTGCTGTTTGTTTACTGCTTGGGTCAAAATGAGAGTGGCAACAGATTGCGTTGCTGTGTAATGTCTACCCTGCCCTCATGGACAATTGTGAAACCTTTGGGAGCCAAAGCCATGATAAATATTGGTATTCCAATGTTTATATAAGAGCTCTGGTGGCACAGTGCCTAAGGCATTTGCTAACCAGAAGGTTGGCGGTTCAAACCCACCAGCCGCTCCATGGAAGGAAGACAAGGAAATCTACTGTAAAGATTTACCACCTCAGACCCCTAGTGGGGGTTGCTATGAATCAGAATCTATTCAAATTACAGTGAGTTTTGTGTTAATATGTATATATGTTAATATATATATATAATGCTAGCTGTAAAATACCAAGTTGTGACAATTTTAACAAACACTTTCTTAACTTTGATTCACCAATGAGCATTTGAAACATTTCACTTGCAGTTATCAGTAAGCCTCATATTTTAGAAAAACAGTAAAAGTAATGGTGATATTTCTGTTAGATAATTTCAGCTGTGAAAATTGCAACAAGACAGGACAAAAACAAATCACATTCACTGTGTTTGGTAATGGTGAAATGGGAACAAATTTATTTCCAACAGCATGTTGCCTGTTATTAAGAGAAATCCTGAAGCAGAGAACTTCTTCAAAAGTAAAGAAGGCCATCAGTGTGGGAACACCTTCAGCCTGAGGCCAGATCTTACTGTGCTACAAAGAAATCGTCCAGAAGTACATCCTTTTGAGTGCTGTGCGTGTGAGAAAGCCTTCATGGATCACACATCATGTAACTGTCATACCACATCTCAAACTGGATGCGGTACTGGTCACTGTAAGACATGTGGAGAAGCCTGCAGTTATCCCTCTCCCCTAACCGCTCCTGTGAAAAATCCTCATGAAGGTGAGGTGTATGGGAAGGATGTCATTTGTATCTCAAACCTTAAGAATCATGTGACAGCATTCAGTGGTGAGAAATGTGAACATAACGATGGTGGGAAAGATTTCTGTAGTTTCTCCTCCTTTTGGAATTCCATGAGTGGTCATAAGTTTGAAGGTACAGAATGTTGTAAAACCTACAGTCGTCCTTCACCCTTAATTTTACATAAAACATTGCGTAACAGAGGTAAGCCATATGAATGTAAGGAATGTGGAAAAACCTTTACTCGGTCCTCAAACCTCACAATACATAAAAGAATTCATGAGGGAGAGAGGCCATATGTATGTAAGGAATGCGGGAAAGCCTTCAGGTGTTCCTCACACCTCACCACACATATAAAAACTCACAATGGGCAGAGGCCATATGAATGCAAGGAATGTGGGAAAGCTTTTAGTCAGGCCTCATCCCTCACTCAACACAGAAGGACTCACAGTGGAGTGAGGCCTTACGAGTGTAGTGAATGTGGGAAGGCCTTTAGTCAGTCCTCAAACCTAACCATACATAGAAGAATTCACAGTGGAGAAAGGCCTTATAAATGTAACGAATGTGGGAAAGCCTTTAGTTATTCCACAGCCTTCAGTAACCATAGAAGAACTCACAGTGGAGAGAAGCCTCATGTATGTAAAGAGTGTGGGAAGGCCTTTGGTCTTTCTTCACACCTCATTGCACATATGAAAACTCACAGTAGTGAGAGGCCACATGAATGTAAAGAATGTGGGAAAACCTTTAGTCGTTCCTATAGCCTCTCTGAACACATACGTATTCACACTGGAGAAAGGCCTTATGAATGTAAGGAATGTGGGAAAACCTTTAGTCAGGCCTCATCCCTCACTCAGCATAGAAGAACTCACAGTGGAGTGAGGCCTTATGAGTGTACGGAATGTTGGAAAGCCTTTAGTGATATGTCAGCCCTCACTCAACACATACGAATTCACAGTGGAGAGAAACCTTACAAATGTAAGGAATGTGGGAAAGCCTTTAGTTATTCCTCAGCACTCAGTAACCATAAAAGAACTCACAGTGCCCAGAAACCCTATGAATGTATAGAATGTGGGAAAGCTTTTCATCGTTCCTCACACCTCCTTGTACACACGCAAACTCACAGTGGAGAAAAGCCTTATGAATGTAAGGAATGTGGGAAGACATTCAGGTGTTCCTCACACCTCACTACACACAGTAGGACTCACAGTGGAGAGAGGCCTTATCAATGTGATGAATGTGGCAAAGCTTTTACTCAGAGCTCAGCCCTCATTATACATAAAAGAACACACACTGGACAGAGGCCTTATGAATGCAGGGAATGTGGCAAAGCCTTCAGTCAAGCCTCCAACCTCACGAAACATAGAAAAACTCACAGTGGAGGGGCCTTATAAATGTGACGAGTGTGAGAAAACCTTTGGTCTTCCCTCATATCTCACTTCATTTATAAGAATTCACAGTGGAGAGATTAGTGTATGTAAAAGTAAGATTTTTCATCTTCACTTCTGTAAATTCAAACAGCTAATTCCCAATAGTCTATGTGTTAAAAACACTTTTTCAGTGCATAACACAGCAATACCAACTCAGTGATAGGAACTTTCTAGCTGCTTTGTGCCTTTGGGAGAAACGACATTTTGCTTATAACTGCAGGATCTTCATCCATGTTTGTTACTTTACAGTTCTAAGCTAGGTTTTACCTTTCTAACGTCTCTTGCTTTTATAAATAAGGCTGCAGGGAATAGTTATTCATAAGGTTTTCATTGGCGAGGTCTTTCAGAAGTGCGTGACCCCATCCTATTTCCCAGACTGTCTTAGTGTGCAAGCTCTCCTGAAACCTGTCCACCATGGGTGACCCTGCCAGTACTTGAAATACCAGTGGTGTAGCTTCTAGCCCCACAGTACCACGTAAGCCACCACAGTATGACAAACTGATAGATAAATGGTGGCAACAAAAGCCTCTGGCTGTTATCAGTAAGGATTGAGGGAATAGTCTTGAGGCAAAGTGGTTTTGCATTTCATAATATTATTGGTATTGTATTACATACAGTTAAACTTACTCAGCTTATATTTGGTTGTAGAGAGATTTGTTTTCATGTTTAAGGCATTTCCTTCCATTCTGTCCTATTGTAAAATTAGCTGTTTTTCTCTTTTTAGTTAGTAAGAGTCTTACCAGGCTCTGCTTTGAGACTGTGCAAATACTGTTTTTCATTGTACTTTGACCTACTTATTTTAATATCTCCCAATCATCATTACCTGTGGTTATTATTACTATGCTGTTTCCCAAATACTGATTTCCATTGCAATCATTTCTTCTCTATTTATTAAATGGAATTCTGCAAAAAATGGCTCGTTCTCCTCTTCCCTTACTTTATTTATCAAAGTGTTTATAACAGTACAGGGAGTCCCTGGATACACATGAGTTCTGTCACTTAAATCTTTAAGTCAGATTTGAATTTAAGTGTGAACAATTAGGTATGGTTTGTGTCTAACTTCAGTATTCACGTGTTTATCCTAGTATACAGTATACATTTCTATGCATAAAAAACATTAAAGATATACTTCCAGATATACTACAACATCTTTTTTTTTTAAGGAGTTAGTTTGCATATATTCTTTTTTTTAATTTAAATTTTATTTTGATTTGGGTGAAGATTTACAGATTAAATTCACTTTTCATACAGCAGTTCACATATACTTTGTCTCATGTCATTGACCAAAATTTACAATGCA
>NW_006925954.1:4486-9537 GCF_000298275.1 Orycteropus afer afer | reverse complement strand
AAAAAAAAAAAAAAAAAAAAAACCCTCACTGCCATCAAGTCAATTTATTACTTTCTTTCTAGCAATCCATAATCCTCCATTAAGCACCATCATTTGTATTTCAGTATGTTACGTATTTGCCTAGGTCCTAGAGAGAAAGAGCCAAACTAGATTCTCACTAGATTCTCCAAGCATCTAGTGTGTTTTGTTTACCCTTTGGTGCTTCATGCTTTTTGATTGTTAGAATGAAACTGTTTCATAACCATTCACATTTAGTGGAATAATTCAATAACTCCTAAGATTTTCCTTCTGAAAAAATCAAATGTTATCAAACTTTTTCTTATGACTTACATTCTTATGTTCTGTTTTCTTCTTCAGACACTTCCTTAAATTTTCTACATTTATAAGGTTTGGTTATCAACATTCTTTCATGGCTTTATTTTGAATACCCAGAATACATCACTATATGATTTTTATTTTTTAAATTTTTGGAGACATTATAATTAAAATATTTAAAAATCTTATAACAAGCCACTAAATCCTTGGAAAACACCATCTTGATGTTTGGAGCAAAGGATTTTAGCTCTTTTCAATCAATGCCTTGCCTTACACTGAATTATGTTTGCATTATTGAAACATATTTAAAGACTTTAGCAAACAAAACAAAAATTTTCCTGCCATGAAGTGGAAGTCTATCCCTACTCCTAAAATATTGTCACACTTACAGACAGCCTTTAAATAGCCTATTTTTCCTTCTATGGTGTGCGTGTGTGTGTGCTTGCCAATTACAGCATATAGAGAAGTACCATGATAAGATGTTCAAATTGATAAAATAGAGAAAAATTTGTGATGCTATAATAGCAATATTTTACCTACTCTTCAGCAAACAGTTGTTGAAAGTTGAAATAAGAAATTGACAAGACTAGCTCTCAGCAAACTCCTCGTGTAGATAATTTTCTTTTTGGGCCTCTCCCCCATCATTTTGGATACCTGTACTGGATACCTGTACTTTTTAAATCTATTTCCTCATATATGAGCTCTTTATGAGGACTTTTTATAGGGTCCATGCCTCAGGCATTTGACTGCTAACCAGAAGGCTGGCAGTTCAAACCCACCAGCCACTCCTCAGAAGAAGGCTGGGCAATCTACTTCTGTAGTGATACTGCCTCAGAAACCCAAGGAGGGGTCACTATGAGTTGGAGCTGACTCGACAGCAGTGGTTTTTATGACCACTCCAACTTTCTTGCAGTGTTCTACAGATAATTGCTATAATATTCTCTGTAAATGACATCCTTCTCCAAATTTCCTCATCAAAAAACATAATTACTATTGATAACAAAAGTCTCTCCAAGTATTGTTAACTCTAGGATATTTGCTCAGGTGGGTGACCTTGCATTTTGCAGGTGAATGAACTTGCATTTTCAGGCATACCCAATTCCACCCTCAAATCAGTATCCACCTCATCAATTTGTCTATTACTTCCTCTTTCCAGAGAGCCTTTTTGGTTTTCAGATGGCTAACATAATTGTAATATATCTCCACAAGAGTGGCCTCCAATTTGTTAGCTCTACTAGGGATCTTTCTTTTCCGCAACGAGCTGTATAGACATATAGCACCTGAATGATCTCACAGAAGATACTGTATAAAGTCTCAATTTTATTTAATGAGCACAACACTCTGAAAGTTTTAAAACCAGAGCTTTGAATCTGTTCATTACAGTCTGACCTCCTGCTTACAGAAGAATCACCTGGGGATCTTGTTAAAATGTAGTTTCTCATTCATTACATGTGGGGTGAGAATACGAATTCTCAGCAAGTATTTGAACCAGTATGAACCAGTTTGAAGCCCTGTTTAAAACAATTAAAACAAGAAAAGGATCTTCTATTGGCTGAAAAAGTGACATCATGGCAAGCCTGTGGCAGTATGGTTTGGCAGGACCCATTACTCAATACGTAAGGTATGCATGGGCTTACTTGTGCTTACTTACTAATCTATAGTGAACAGTTCACTACAATTTACTAAGTAAGCACATGTTTTCCTACACTTTCCCTGTCAGGGATTATAAATTTGGAAAAAAAGCTTTATTCTATAGAAAGATGCTGTGGGTTTGGGAAAGAGACAGAAGCCAGTTATACTTAGAAGCAAAATCTAAGATGAGAAAATATGAAATTGTCCACTTCAGATTAGGAAGTCAGCACAAGTGAGTCTGTGCTTAACTCGCTTTTTGGATAATCCAACACTGTGTTTTGGTGGCCTCAGATCAAAATGAAAATAAAAATTTCTACAGGAGTAGCCATCTAAAAAAACTCACTGCCATCGAGTTGGACCTGACCCATAGTGACCCTTCCTTGGATTTCTGAGGTGGTATCACTGCAGAAGTAGATTGCCCAACCTTCCTTCCAGTGAGTGGCTGGTGGGTTTGAACTGCCAGCCTTCTGGTTAGCAGTCAAATGCGTTAGGTACTATGCCACCAGAACTCCTATGAGTTACCATAGATCTCTCCATTTCCTGAAGATAATTTTTTTATGCCATGTATATTTTAAAAAGCACATCACGTTGATGTGAAGAATTAATATATATGTCAGAATAATGTAAATAAATAGTTTAAACGATCTTATTTAGAATGATAGATATGATTTCTCAATAGAGAAACTTTCCCGGAGATTTAAGAGAATGAACAGATAAACAGCAGTTGGTAAAAAGTAATCCAACCAATGGCTAAACGGTGTGGGAAGAATAGTATTCTAACTATGGGGAAAGGAAATCCTGGAGGTTGTGAAGTTCATTTAGCTGCATTTTTCTTCAGGTGATGTCAAAATTTAAATATAGTGACTTTATGACTTTAGTTCCCTTGTTGTTATCAGACTTTGAATATGAAATTATAAATTATAACTTCAAAATTTATTTTTTCTTACTCTAAATTTGGAATATCATAGTCATGTCTCCTTTCTGTTGAATGGGATTTAGGCAGTTTTTTATGACTTACCTCATGTCTGCTTTGTTGTTGTTGTTTTTCTGTTGTTTATTCCTTCTATAAGTACGAAGTACTCAAAATGGGTTATGTGTCAAGTTAACTTACAAGTTTATTATAGTGTGAAATTTTATTTTTCTTACTAAAATAAGAATGTATTTTTTAGTAATGTCAGTGTTATTTCACTAAGAAAAATAAAATTTATATCTTTTTAATAAATATATTGAGGGTGTACATTGAGTCTGAGGTATGCTAGGTAGTGGGGATACAACAGTGAGTAAAAAGAGACGTTGCCAAAGGGGCAAGGAGATTGCATCTTCTGACCTCCTCTTACCCCCCCACAAGAGGAAGATTGAATCACTGTCAGTCGCCCAAGGCCTATCCCTGTGAGACTGGACATGCTGCCTCCTTCCAGGCCCTTCACCAACCCTGACACCAACCATTCCTCCCACAGCACCCACCACCTCTCTGCTAGGTTTGATAATTTGCTGCAGTGGCCACACAGAACTCACAGATTATGGGGTTTATTAGGGAAGCAACAGGCTACAATTCAAGTTCAGGAACACACTCAATCTCTCTCAGCCCACCATCTCTCAGCTGACAGTCTCTCTCCCAGCAGCACGTGCCTCTTGTGTCTCTCTCTCAGCAATGCATGTCTCTCGCATCTCCCAGTTGGCAGTGAGAGATTACTTCTGCCTCTAGAAGGGTTCTTTTGAGCCTGGAAGAGTGGCAAACTAACCAATCCCAACATCAGAATTCTATACACCTGAGGGAGCGTGAACTTCCCAGAGAATTACTTTGTACTGCTCCCAACAGAAACACCCCAGGTGGATAACTTTAACAACCGGGAGCTACTCAGTTGCTCAAGGCAATTTCCACCACAGAGTTTACAAAGACTTATGGCTAGAAAAGCCATATCAGGTAATTTTCTACACCACAGATATATATTAAGAGTAAAGTCTACTTCATTTTCTGAGTATGTACATGAGTATAATGAAAACATAAATGAGAGGAAATACCAAACTGAGAGATAGAAGTAAAACTATCTCTTCTTAATTTTCAGAAGCCATGTGGATTTCTCTCTTTATTGGATGAAGAATGTCAAACGAGTTGGATGCTGGAAACAAACCTTCCTAAAAAGCTACAAAGTCTCCTGGAGTCTTCAAACACAAATGCAGTATATTCTCCGATTAAAGATGGGAATGGGAATGTTGCCCTCAAAGATCAAGGGACGGCATTCACTATTATGCACTATGCAGGAAGGGTAAGTTGAAAGAGCTATATTGTTTATTGCTTGTAGTAATGGACAAAAAGTGGTGTAGTGGTTAAGTGCTCAGCTGCTAACTGAAAGGTGAGCAGTTTGAACTTCCCAGCAGCTCCATGGTAGAAAAGACCTGACAATCTGCTGTTGTAAAGATTACAGCCTAGGAAATGCCAATGGAACAGTTCCACTCTGTCTAATGGCATTGCTATAAGTCAGAATTTGACTCCACAGAAGAGAAAAACAACATTTCAAAAAACATTAACTCTTGTCACTAATCCTTGAATTGGAGTTGTAATCAACTCAAAGGTGCCTAACAATGACAACAGTAATAGACAAAAGGCATGGGGACAAACTCAAAGTTTCAAATTTTGTTATTAGGTGTGGTCAGGTCATTTCAGCCTCAGCAGCCCTCTGTACAACAGAATAAAACACTGCCTGGCCCTGCACCATCTTCAAAATCATTGCTATGTTTGGACCCATTGTCACAGCCACTGTGTCAATCCATCTCTTTTAGAACCTTCCTCTTTTTCACTGACCCTGTAATTTATCAAGCATGACGTCCTTCTCCAGGGAGTAGTCCCTCCTGATAACACATCCAAAGTACATTCTCCCTTGCCATTCTGCCTTTTAAGGAGAATTCTGGCTGTACTTCCAAGAAAAACTTGTTCATTTTTCTGAAAGTCTGTGGTATATTCAATTTTCTTCACCAACACCACAATTCAAAGTCATTAGTTCTTCTTTGGTCTTACTTATTTGTTGTACAGCTTTTGCATTCATGAGGTGATTAAAAATACAATGACTTGGGTTAGGTACACATTAGTCCTCAAAGTAACACTT
>NW_006925954.1:1500-3726 GCF_000298275.1 Orycteropus afer afer | reverse complement strand
CACTGTACAAGCTCTCTTTTCAGATATTTATTTTTATAATCCAGTCACTCTTTTTGTATATACTTACTGCCCCCAAAAAAACCTTTTCAACTTCAGATTTAAATATGCTCTGTGTCTTGACACAATCAAATTCTATTAATTTTTCAATACTTAAATTCATGGGCCATTCATTCTCAATTCAGTTTTCATATGTAGTTAATATCTTCTTCCTTTGAGTTTTAAGTCATCTATTTTTCCCACCCTTTGGTCCACTTGGTAAAAATTCTTCCTTCTGAGGAGTGGCTGGTGGGTGTGAACCACCAGCCTTCTGGTTAGCAGTCAAATGCCTGCCTTAGGCACTATACCACCAGAGGTACCTGGTAAAAATTACTAGCAGGCAAAATGTCTAGTCATTGTCTTAAGCTCAGTCTATTTCATTTCTTTTCAACCAATGTTTATTGAGACCCTACTCTAAGGGAGCTCTGGTAGCATAGTGGCTAAGGCACCTTGACTGCTAACCAGAAGGCTGGCGGTTCAAACCCACCAGCCACTCCTCGGAAGGAAGGTTGGGCAATCCTACTTCCGTAGTGATACTGCCTTGGAAACCCAAGGAGGGGTCGCTATGAGTCGGGGCTGACTCGACGGCATATAACAACAACAACAACAACAACTCTAAGCTAACACAGAGTCTTAGAGAATCTAAGATGAGTAAAACATATTCTTAGCACTTAAATATCTCACAGTCAGATAGGGAAAAATAAGGGAAATGTAAATTATCAAATAATTGGTATATAATTTGCTCATTGTAATATTGACAGAGTTGTAAGTTACTATAAAAAAGGAAGCAATTATTTAGATTAAAAGAAAAAAAAAGTGTAGAAACCTTTTCCTGAGGTAATAAAATGTGGTAGGCTTTCAAGTGTGAGTCAATAGGTATAAAAGAGAGAAAGGGATATTCCAGTCAAGGCATAGATGTTTAAAATTATATGACATACATCATTTAAGATTCAGTTGCATAGACAGAATCCATTATAGCTACTTACGCATAAAATAGTTCATCAGGAAAATAATAATTGATTGACTCTAGGTTGAACTTGCAGAATTGACTGTTAAAAATCGTATCACAGCACAGAGCCTCCAAATGAGTCACATCCTCATCCTTTTTCCTTTTTGTTTTTAAATAATGAATTTTTTTTAAAAGTACATACAACAAAACACACACCAATTCAACAATTTCTACATGCACAATTCAGTGACATTTATTGCTTTCTACAAGTATTTTCATCCTTCTTTTCCAAATTATTTTTCCACCTTTAATATCACTTTATTCTTCCCTAAGTGTATTGCCTAAGGCACTTGACTGTTAACCAGAAGAGTGGCGGTTCAAACCCACCAGTCACTCCTCAGAAGGAAGGTTGGGCAATCTACTTCCGTAGTGATACCACCTCAGAAACCCAAGGAGAGGGTAGTGATGAGTTGGGGCTGACTCAACGGCACATAACAACAACAACAAGCTTCCTAGCTAACCTTTCAATTTGGTGTTGCCAATTTGATTCCATATAGATCTTTAAAAGAGCACAATGCTCAGGGCAGACATTATTAATTAAGTGAAAGCATTGTTTGCTTTAAAGAAGACTTCCGGTGATACTTTTGGTTTTAGGTGTAAGGTTTAAAGATTGTCCTTCCAGATAAATTGAGAAGGTATTGCTACATTTGCTGACCCTCAGTTACTGCTATTACCTATGCCAGTAAAATTCCATAGTCTGGCACTCAAAATCAAAGAAGCTAGTTGCTAAGCACTGTGCTCTCCATATCCAGAGATATAATAAACATCTTCATGACAGTTATATGAGCATAGGAGCTCTGATAACAGGTAAGTGCTCAGATGCTAACTGAAAGATTGGCAGTTCAAACTCAACCAGCCACTCTGTGGGGAAAGACCTGGCAATCTGCTTCCATGAAGACTACATCCAAGAAAAACATATGGGGAAATTCTGCTCTGTCATGTGGGGTCACTATGAGTTGAAATTACACACAACAAACACCATCACTGAGATTCTTTTGTATTCGAGAGACTTAGCATCATTTTATGTTATGTTTTAAAAAATATCCTACAGGAGATACTAAAGTTCTAAGTTCAATTTGAATTTTTTTTTTTTTTGGAAATTTGCAAAAACCAAACAACAGGATGAATTAATATAGTTATTTCACTGAATTCTGGTAGATATAAAGCAAAAAAAATTAGTT
>NW_006925954.1:0-662 GCF_000298275.1 Orycteropus afer afer | reverse complement strand
TTTCAGTAAAAATGTATTACATCTCATAGGAAGGATAATAATTACTGCTGGTAATAATATTGACATTCTGCCCCCACCAGCATGAACTTACTCATCATAACTGCTCTGACTAGAAGACCCTGACATGCACATAAGTCTTGTTTGGAGCAGAGGCTCAGAGGACCTTTTAGAGATGTTTAAGCAACCTATCTGAATTATAGCTGAAAAGCTTTCTAAACACACTTGAATTTTTCATTACTCTTAGGATCATAGTGAATTTTCCAATCTCCATTACAGAAATATATTAAAGTAAATGGAAATAGGCTGTGCATGAAATATTAACAGGGTCTCATTAATGAGCATGAATCTGAATTAAAGAAGGCTTTATTTATTTACTTATTTATTTTACTGATTGTTTTAGCAAATTTTAAATCATTTATGTATTTACATGTTTTAGGGGTGGCTCTTAAACTTCTAGTGGTGATTTAAATGGTAGATAAACACTAAATCTAAAATTGTAGGTAATTTTATTGGCTATTAAAACTAAAATCAAGAAGGAAAGAAGAATTCCAATTTGAAAAAGGCCATTGTCTCTTGGTAGAACTGAATTTCCATTAAGGTGATTCTGAATTAACTCTAAAAGGAAAAATAATATTTGATGTAAAGTCCCTAAATTTTTTTTT
>NW_006925953.1:7698-8993 GCF_000298275.1 Orycteropus afer afer | reverse complement strand
TACAAAGGACAACCAGTAAGAATAAGCTCTGATTTCTCAGCAGAAACCATGCAAGTGAGAAGGCAATGGGATGGTATACATAAAACCCTGAAAGAGAAAAAGTTTCAACCAAGAATTATATACCTGGAAAAATTGTCCCTCAAATATGGTGAAATTAGGAGATTTCCAGATAAGCAGAAACTAAGGGAATTTGTTAAAACTAGACCAATCTTACAAGAGATACTACAGGGAGTCCTTTGAACAGAGAACCAAAAATAGCAAGTAACAACTAACCACTAATACACAAGATGGCAAAACCCAGAAACCACAGCTATGGACATATCCAAAGTAAAATAAGCTTACAAGATTGTAAACAGGGAACCAGAGACATCAATTGGCAAATGAGGATAACTGCAAACCAAAAAGAGGGAAAATACTGTGTAGTTACAGAACTGCTAAATGGTGAGGAAGTCAAGAGAGTTGCAAGATAAAATGGACTTTTCTAATCTCAGGGAGAAAATTATAAATCACAGGGCAACCTCAAAGAAAAATGATAAACTTTCACATCACAATAAAAAAGAGGACAAGCACAAATAGTCAGCAAATACTAACACAGCAGCAACAAGGGAAATGATAACACGATTCATAAACATAATGAGCTCAACACAGAAAATAATATGGAACAAAGAAACCAGGGAAACCATGAAGAAACACAAAACAAAATGACAGCAACCAATTCATACTTGTCAATAATTACACCAAATGTTAATGGATTAAATGCACTACTCAAGGGATGGAGAGTTGCAGATTGGATAAGAAAACAAAACCCATCAATATGCTGTCTACACAAGAGACACACCTTAGAGACAAAGACAAAAACAGACTAAAAATCAAAGGTTGGAAAAAGATATATCAAGGAAATGGCAACCGTAAAAGAACAGGAGTGGCAATATTAATTTCTGATCAAATTGACTTTAAGACCAATACCACCATACGAGACAAGGAAGGACATTATATGATAATTAAAGGATCAACTGAACATGAAGATATAAGCATAATAAATACCTATGGACCCAATGAAAGAGCCCCAAAATACATAAATCAGACTTTAAAAGAGTTGAAAAGCCAGGCAGATGACTCCACAGTCATAGTGGGAGACTTTAGTACACCACTTTCAATGAAAGATAGAACAACCAGAAAGAAACTCAACAAAGATGTAGAAGAATTAAACAATACAATGCACCAATTTGACCCAACAACAGCACAATATACATTCTTTTCCAGTGCACATGGAACATTTTCCATGATAGACTATA
>NW_006925953.1:4661-5676 GCF_000298275.1 Orycteropus afer afer | reverse complement strand
TCGTGGATAGGAAGATTGAACATTGTGAAAATGTCAGTTCTACCCAAAGCAATCTGTACATTCAATGCAATCCCAATCCAGATCCCATCAACATTGTTTAAGGATATGGAAAAACCAATCATTAACTTTATATAGAAAGGAAAGAGACTTCGGATAAGCAAAGCACTACTGAAGAAGAAGAACAAAGTAGGCGGTCTCACACTGCCAGATCTCAAAACCCACTATACTGCCACAGTAGTCAAAAGTGCCTGGTATAGGTACAACGACAGACACATAGACCAATGGAATAGAATTGAGAACACAGAAATAGATCCATTGACCAATGATCATCTGATCTTTGACAAAGGGCTGAAATCCATTGAATGGGGAAGAGAATGTCTGTTTAATAAATGGTGCTGGCAAAACTGGAGATCCATTTGCAGAAAAATCAAACAAGATATGTACCTCACACCATACGCAAAAACTAACTCCAGATGGATCAAAGACTTAAATGTGAAACCTAAAAGTATAGAGTTCCTTAAGGAAAAACTAGGGGCAAATTTAGGGGCACTAATATATGGCATAAATAGACTATCAAGCATAACCCAAACAGCAGAAGAGAAACTAGATGAATGGGATCTTCTAAAAATTAAATTTTCATGTGCTTCCAAAGACTTCTCCAAAAGAGAACCCACACATTGGGAAAAAATATTTGGCAATGACACATCTGACAAGGGACCTATCTCTAGAATCTATAGACAACTCCAACACCTCAATAACAAAAAGACAAATAATCCAATTAAAACATGGGCAGAAGACATGAATAGACACTTCCCCAAGAAAGATATTCAGGTGGCCAACAAACATATGAAGAAATGTGCATGATTATTAGCTATTAGAGAGATGCAAATCAAAACAACGAGATACCATCTTGCCACAGAACTAGCAGCAAAGTTCAACAAAACAGAAAATAACAAATGCTGGCGAGGTTGTGGAGAGATTGGGACTCTCCTACACTGCTGGTGGGGACTGTAAA
>NW_006925953.1:0-4405 GCF_000298275.1 Orycteropus afer afer | reverse complement strand
GAATAACCCAGAATCTGCAAAACACCACATAACGTGGATGAACTTGGAGGACATTATGCTGAGTGAAATAAGTCAATCAAAAAAGGACAAATATTCTATTAGTCCATTATTGTAAAAATCAAGGAAAGGTTTATCTATGGAAGGAAATTTTCTTTGTTGATTACCAGGGATAGGATGGTAGGGCAGGGAACATTGTTAGATAGGTAGAGATAAGTATTGATTTGGGTGAAGAGAAGGGCAATGTACCAAATGTGAGTGATCAACATGATGGCACTGAGGAGGAAGAGGAAGACATAGCGAGGTACATGGGAGGTACAGACAACAAAGATGTACCCTTTTGCACATACAGTACTGAGTTGTCAGTGAAGGCAAACATGGGTATACGAGTGGATAGATGGGTGGACAGGCTGAACTATTAGGTATGTCTATGAAGTGGGGAGTGTACCCAAGACCATGTATAGGGTTGGCAGACAATGGCCCTATAAGTGTATTTGTATCATCTGTAAGAATTACCAGGTATATAGTAGAGCTGACAAGGGACAAGGTTGTAGTCACTTCTTGCTCACAGCCAGCTACCCAAAGTGACCGAGTAGTTGAACCTGTGGGCTCGGGACCATAGTCACAGGGGACATCAAGCTCAATTGGTATAACATACTACACAAAAACATTGTTCCACATCCTACTTTGGAGAGTAGTACCTGGGATCTTAAAAGCTTGCAAGCAGCCATCTAGATGCAACGATGGGTCTCTCCTCATCCAGAGCAAAGAAGAAAGAAGAAAAACAAAACTGATGGAAACAATCAGTCCTAGCGACTGGTACACCATCTGATCTGCAACCTATACAACTATGAGACCAGAAGAACTAGATGGTGCCCGACTACCACTGTCAACCACGAGGGATGGACACAGGGAAGAGGTAACTATCAGGAGGAAGTGGGAGGGGAGCTGTTGCATTGTGGTAAATTGTAGTCAATGTCATGAGACAAAGTGTATGTGAACTGCTGTATGGAAAGTGAATTTGCTCTGTAAATTTTCACCCAAATCACAATAAAAAACAACACACACACACACAAACATCATGCTGAGCAAAATAAGTCAGTGACAAAATGACAAATATTATTCAGCAAAATAAGACATTGACAAAATGACAAATATTGTATGATCTCATGTAAATGAAATAAGCAAATATATAGAAACCAAAGATTATTAGTGATCTCCAGTGGAGGGAGGGAAATGGAAAGGGGGAATTTTTGCTTAGGGATCATTGAGTGCATGTTAATGTGCTAGAATTAAAAAAAAAAAAAAAAAAAGAACGTGCTTGCCATTTCTCCAGCTGAAAGAGCTAAAGAAAAATTCAAGCTTCAAATTGTAGATTGAAGGATTCTATGAGCAAAATATTGAATGATGTAGGAAGCATCAGAAGAAGATGGAAGGAATATACAGAGCCTCTGTACCAAAAATAATTGGTTGATGCTCAACCATCTCAGGAGGTAGCATATGATCAAGAACCAATGGCACTGAAGGAAGAAGTCAAAGCTGCAGCGAAGGAACTGGCAAAAAACAAGGCTCCAGGAAGTGATGGAATACCCATTGAGATGCTTCAACAATTTGATGCAGCACTGGAGGTGCTTACTTATTTATGCCAAGAAATTTGGAAGACAGCTACCTGGCCAACCAATTGGAAGAGGTCAGTATTTGTGCCTATTTCAAAGAAAGGTGATCCACCAGAATGTGGAAATTACCCAACAGTATCATTAATATCACACACAAGTAAAACTGTGCTGAAGATAATTAAAAACAGTTGCAGCAGTATAGTGACAGGGAACTTCTAGAAATTCAAGCTGGACTCTGAAGAGTTCATTGAACAAGGGATATTATTGCTGATGTCAGACAGATCTCAGCTGAAAGCAACAAATACCAGAAGATGTTTACCTGTGTTTTATTGACTATGCAAAGGCATTTGACTGTGTGAGTCATAACAAATTATGGATAAAATTGAGAAGAATGGGAATTCCAGAACACTAAATTGTGCTCATGAGGAGCTTATACATAGACCAAAAAGGCTGTCGTTTGAACAGAACAAGGAGATATTGCATGGTTTAGAATCAGCAAGAGTGTGCATCATGGTTGTATCCTTTCACCACACTTATTCAATTGGTATGCTGAGCAAAGAGTCTGAGAAGCTTGACTATATGAAGAAGAACATAGAGACAGGACTGGAGGAAGATTCATTAACAACCTGTAATATGCAGATCGCACAATATTGCTTACTGAAAGTGAAGAAGACTTGAAGCATTTACTGATGAAGATCAAAGACTACCATCTTCAGTATAGATTACACATCAACATTAAGAAAACAAAAGTCCTCACAACTGGACCAATAAAAAACATCACTATAAATGAAGAAAAGATTGAGGTTGTCAGGGATTTCATTTTACTTGGATCCACAATCAACACCCATGGAAGCAGCAGTCAAGAAATCAGTGATGTATTACACTGGGCAAATCTGCTGCAATAGACCTCTTTGAGGTCCTCTTTAAGGAGCAAAGATATCACTTTGAAGACTAAGGTGCACCTGACCCAAGCCATGGTATTTTCAATTACCTCATATGTATGTGAAAGCTGGACAATGAATAACAATGAATAAGATCAAAGAAGAGTTGATGCCTTTGAATTGTGGTGTTGGCAAAGAATCCTGAAAATACCATGGACTTTCAGAAGAATGAACAAATCTGTCCTGGAAGAAGTACAGCCAGAATGCTCCTTAGAAGTGAGAACAGCCACACTCATCTGCTTTGGTCATTTTGTGAGAAGGGACCATTCACTGGAGAAGGATATCATGGCTGGTAAAGTAGAGGGTCAGTGAAAGAGGGGAAGACCCTCAATGAGATGGACTGGCACAGTGGCTGTGATGATGGGCTCAAGCATAGCAAGGATTGTGAGGATGGCACAGGAGTGGGCAGTGTTTTGTTGTGTTGTACATAAAGGTGCTGTAAGTGGGAGCTGACCTGACGGCACCTAACAACAACATATCGTAAAGATGGAAAGAGGAGGAAGTGTGTATGTATGTGTGTGTGTGTGTGTATGTGTTTGTGATGGGGCATGGGTAAAGGGTGAAAGAGAACTACATTCCAACCTTGCACAGTCAAAAACAAACAACTGAATCCCATAGAGAAGTGTCTAAGAGCTACAGACAACAAAGACAAACACTTTTACATACACGATATTGCATTATCAGTACTAAGAAACATTGAACTATGGTTGGATACATACGTAGGCAGGCTGAATGATCAGGTTTGTCTAGGCAAAAGAGAACACACCCATGACCACATATAAGTCTGACAGATGATTATTTGTACATACGTACTTGTATGTGTAATAAGAATGTCTTTATATATAATAAAGCCAACAGAGGGCAAAGTTATGATAAATTCTTAGGCATAGCTAACCACCCTGAGGGAGCAAGTTGTTGGGCCTGTGGGCTTGGGACCACGGTCACATGCCACAGCTCAACTGGCATAACATATACACAAAAACATTTTTCTACATCCTACTTTGGTGAATAGCGACTTGGGTCTTAAAAGCTTGTAAGTGGCCATCTAAGATGCAACAGTTGTTCTCTCATTGTCTAGAGCAAAGAAGAATGAAGAAAATCAAAGATGCCTGGAAACAATTAGTCCAAGGGACTAGTAGACCATGTGAATCTCAGTCTACATAACCCTAAGACCAGAAGATCTAGGGGTGGTGCCCACCTACCACTGTCAACCACGCTGAAAGGGATCAGTGTAGGAAATCCTGGATAGAATAGGAGAACAATGTGAAACAAAACTCAACCTAAAAAAGACCAACCTTACTGGTCTGATAGAGATTGCTGGAACCCATGAGACTATGGTCTCTAGTTACTCTTTGGGCCTGGAACTGAAGTCACTCCTGTGGCTTCCAGCCAAACAAGAGACAGGCATATAAGGTGAGTGTTTATACCTGGTAGGTACACTCCTTAGCACAATCACCCATGGGAGAGGAGAAGGGCAGTATTTGCACAGGAAGACAGCTCAGAGGGCAGGAATGCATAGGAAAGAAGGGCACAGGGAAAAGGTAACCACAGGGAGAAAACAGGAAAAGCTATTACATAATGGGGACTGTAATCAATGCCATGAAACAAAGTGTGTATGAACTGGTTATGGAAAATTAATTTGTTCTGTAAACTTTCACCCAAATAATAATAATAATAAAAAAAAACCTGGAGGCGGGGCAAGATGGTGGACTAGGCAGAAGGATTGCACAGACCCTCTTCAACAAAGAAAAGGGAAACCAATTAATACAGACACAGAAGATAATCTTGGACCCCTGAGCCTTGAAGGAAAGGATGCAGATTTGGACTAAACCCCAACTAGCAGAAGAATTT
>NW_006925952.1:8334-9736 GCF_000298275.1 Orycteropus afer afer | reverse complement strand
CCATTTAATGGATTTGGGGCCTTTGTCAAAGATCAGCTGACTATAGGTCAATGGATCTATAATCATAACAAGTTATTGATAGCATTGCAAAGAATGGGAAGGAGCTCTGGTGGCATAGTGCCTAAGGCATTTGACTGCTAACCAGAAGACTGGCAGTTCAAACCCACCAGCCACTCCTCTGAAGGAAGACTCGGCAATCTACTTCTGTAGAGATACCATCTCAGAAACCCAAGGAAGGGTCACTATAAGTTGGATCCAACTCAACAGCAGTGAGTTTGGTTTGATTTTTCTTTTAATTGTGCTCACAAGGAATCTATACATAGACCAAGAGGTAGTCATTCAAATAGAACAAGAGGATACTGCATGGTTTCAAATCAGGAAAGTTGTACATCAGGCTCATATCCTTTCACCATACTTATTCAAACTGTATGCTGAGCAATAATCAGAGAAGTCAGACTATATGAAGATCATGGCATTAGGATTGGAGCAAGACCGTTTAACAACCTGTGATAGGCAGATGACACAACATTTCTTGCTGAAAATGAAGACTTGAAGCACTTACTAATGAAGATCAAAGACTACAGCCTTCAGTATGGATTACACCTCAACATAAAGAAAACAAAATCCTCACAACTGGATCAATAAACAACATCACAGTAAATGGAGAAAAGATTGAAGTTGTCAAGGATTTCATTTTATTTGGCTCCACAATCAATGCCCATGGAAGTACCAGTCAAAAAATCAAATGCATTGGGCAAATCTGCTGAAAAAGACCTTTTTAAAGTATTTAAGGGCAAAGACATCACTTTGAAGACTAAGGTGCACCTGTCCCAAGCCATGGTATTTTCAATAGTCTCATATGCATATGAGAGCTGGACAATGAATAAGGAAGACCAAAGAAAAATTGATGCATTTGAATTGTGGTGTTGGAAAAGAATATTGAATGTACCATGGGCTTCTAGAAGAACAAACAAATCTGACTCGGAAGAAGTACAACCAGAATGCTCCTTAGAAGGAAGAATGGCGGACTGTTTTGGATATTTAAAGAGACAGCACTCTCGCAGAGTCCTGGGGCTTAAGAACACGTTCTGCTTTCCAGCAACCCCAAGGACGCTCCGGACCTGCAAGACTGACAAGGTAAGAGATTCCTCTTGTTACTCTTATACCCCATACCCACTTGGTGAATGGTGCGGCCATCCCCCACTCCCACCTACCTTCTGGGCCCACAGGAACTCCATCACAGTCTGTGTGCTCACACGGAGCCTGGGTGCCCTGTCCTGTCCTCCACTGGTATTTTTTCTTTCTTTTTCCTGGTGATCAGTTTGCTTGTATTTGTCTATTTTAAAACAACTAATATTACTAATACTTTTGTCCCTTTTGTTATTATTCTTAATCTTCCCCT
>NW_006925952.1:0-5204 GCF_000298275.1 Orycteropus afer afer | reverse complement strand
TATGTATATAAATAAAGACAAAACAAACTCACTGCCATTGAGTTGGTTCCGACTCCTAGCCACCCCTCCTTGGGTTTCCAAGGCAGTATCTCTACAGAAGTAGATTGTCCAGTCTTCCTTCCGAGGAGTGGCTGGTGGGTTTGAACCACCAGCCTTCAGGTTAGCAGTTAGCCTTAGGCACTATGCCACCAGAGCTCCTATATGTATGTATAAGATGTGTAATTGTGTCATGAAGAAGTAACTATATCCAAAGAGAATTCTGCCCTTTGTCTTTGGTAGATAAACTCCAAACCCTTGGAATTTCCTTAGTGACTAGTGTCTTTGTCATTCATGGTGGGTCCCTCTGACCACACCTAATATATGCTAGTCTGAGGTGACTCATGGAGGATCCCTCCATAGCTAATACTAGGGAGGTGACTCAGAATGGAAGGACCCACACCAGAAAGACTAACCATGTCATTAAAAAGTTTAGGACTTTGAGCCAAGTGATATTAGCCCAACCTCTAGGCAGTCACATGGCCAATGATTCAATCAATCATGCCTGCATAATGAAGAATCAATAAAAAACTCTGGACACCAAAGCTCAGAGGAATGTCCCTGATTGACTGTATCCTGCATATATTGACATGCCCAGAGGTGATGGATCCCTGAGAACACAGAAGCTTCATGTGTAGGAACCTCCTAGACCTCACCCTATGCCTCTCTCCTTTTGGGTGGTTCTGATTGGAATCCTTTTGCTATAATAAAGTCTATCATAGTAATAAAACTATTATTACAATAAGTAATCTTGTATAGTGTGCTTTAGTGAACTCTGTGAATCATTCTAGCAAATTATAGAGTCTGAGGGGGGTAGTGGGAATCCCATTTTTGGAGCTAGCTGGTCAGCAGTAAGGGTGGCCCTGGGAATCTATGAATTTGTGGATGGTGGCTGAAGTCCTGGGTAGATCTGACAATCTGGAGGACTGTGCCTTTATCTGCTAAAATTTGGCCCAACTCCAGATAGTTGGTGTTGGAAAAATCATTTGATATAGGATAGTATAGTATCCCCACTCCTTACTGCTGTCGAGTCAATTCCAACTCATAGCAACTCTACAGGACAGAGTACAACTGCCCCATAGGCTTTACAAGGCTATAAAGCTTGCAGAAGCAGACTGCTTCATCTTCTCCTGTGGAGTGGCTGGCGGTTTCAAAGAAACCAGCAACCAAATGCCTTAACCACAGTGCATAACATAATACAATATAATACAAATATAATATACTCAAAGTCACTGTCATTGAGTCGATTCTGACTCATAGTGACCAAGGTTTTCCAAGGTGGTAAATCTTTATGGAAGTAGATTGCCTTATGTGCCTCACATGGAGCAGCTGGTGGGTTTGAACTGCCAACCTTCTGGTTAGCAGTCAAATGCCTAAAGCACTACGCCACCAGAGCTCCTAATATAATATAATGCAGTATAGTGTCATGTAATGTAATGTAATGTAATATAATACAGTATGATCTTAGCTCCCTGCCACCTAACTCCTTTCTTTTGTGGCTGGTGGATGCAACTTTTGTTGCCTTGAAGTAGTAACATCCAGGACTTAGGTTAGGGCTTCAGGATAGAAATAGAAGTGAAGGTCATTTTGCCTGATAGGATGCAAGACTCCCTGGGTATGCCTGGAGCAGGAGACATCCACTGTGCGGTCCCGCCTGACTTGCTGGAGTTCCACATGAGGGGTGTGAGCCTATAGCCCAAACTAATCGCTATGAGTCGGGTCAGACTCAATGGCATATAACAACAACAACAACAATCCCAAAATGTTGCTCTGCTTTGCTTTGACCTCTTTTGGTGATCGTCATTCTGACACAACTTATGTTAAATCCAGACTGTCTTTTAGCTGATTCTTGTTGGTAAATGGAAGAAATAAAAGCTCTTCTGGACATTGATTGAACCCTGGCCCCTATTGGGTGAAAAGAAAATGCTGATGAAGGGAAAGCACATCTTGAGCTGACCAAGATGTTTTCATACCTGGCTAACTCGCAGAAAAGCCAGAGAGGGGCCTCCACCAAGGTGCTTGGAACAACTTCTCTTTTCCTGTAGGCTGAACAGCTCTCTCCCAAGTTCGTTGCCCGTGGGTCTACACTTTGGCTAAGGGGGAAAAGTGCCCAGGTTCTAGAAAGTCAGGTAGAAGGCGCATTCTACACCATCCAGTTCAACCTCCCATGGACCAGGGTGGGCAGAAGGGATGGCCAATGTCACTGTCTTAGTTATCTAGTGCTGCTATCATTGTAGGAAAACAAAGTCCCTACACCCTGGCCCGAAGAGCCAATGGTCACAACAGGTTGAAGAGAGAAAGCAAAAGGTTTATTGAATATAGATACCCAAGGAGACGTTGAGAATCGTTTCTCCAAAATGTCTGTCTCCCCAAGATGGGGAAAGGTTAGGACTTTTAAATGGAATTGGGCTGAAAGGCAGTAGGTCTTAGGAATGCTAATTGTCTGCAAGGGGGGTGGTATGAGAGTGGGTGGTTCCAGGCCTCTCTGTCTGCAGGAATATCTCCATTTTCTCCTTATCTTGGTTACCCCAGGGCTCAGTGTCTCCTTTCCCAGGGTCACCTTGTGACGGGTATGGCCCTTAACTATAATTTAATCTTTTCTGTTAATTTGCAAAGTCAGGTTTCATAACCTTTTATTTCAGCCTTCCTCACTATGATGGAAATATCACAAATGGGCTGCTTTAACAAAGAGAAATTTGATTTCTCACAGTTTTGGAGGCTGTTGTTAGGTGCTGCAGAGTTTGCTCCAACTCATAGGGACCCTTTGTACAAGAGAATGAAACACTGGCCAGTCCTGTGCTAGTTTCACAGTCCTTGCTGTGCCCAAGCCCATCGTTGCAGGCACAATCCATCTCTCTGAGGGCCTTCCCCTTTTTTTCTGACCCTCCACTTTACTAAGCATGATATCCTTCTCCAGGAAATGGTACCATCTGACAACATGAACAAAGTATGTGAGACAAAGTCTGGTCATTTTTGCTTCCAGGAGTATTTTGGCTTCACTTTTCCAGGACAGACTTACTCATTCTGACAGTCCATGGTACTTTCAGTATTCTTCTTCTTCTTCTTTTTAATGCATATTATTGAAACATAATTTATGTACAGTGAAATATGCAAAACTAAAGTGACATGGGTCAATGCTTTTTTTTTTTTTTTTTTTTTTGCCTCCCCTCCCCTCCCACCCCTGGTAAGCAACAAAGAAAGTTTCCTTCCATATATAAACCTTTCCTTGACTTTTTACAATAATGAACTAATACTATGTTTGTCCATCTGTGATTGACTTATTTCACACAGCATAATGTCCTCCAAGTTCAACCATGTTATGTGGTGTTTTGCAGACTCTACATTATTCTTTAGTGCTGCATAGCATTTCACTGTGTGTGTGTACCATAGTTTGGTCATCCACTCTTCCATTGATGGGCACATAGGTTGTTTCCATCTTTTTGCTACTGTAAATAGTGCTGTGATGGACATGGGTGTGCATATATCTGTTCCTGTCCTGGCTCTCACATCTCTAGGATATATACCTAGTAAAGGGATTGCTGGATCAGATGGTATCTCCAATTCCAGCTTTCTAAGGAATTTTCCACAGTGGTTGTATCACTTCATGGTCATACCAGCATTGTATGAGAGTCTCAATCTCTCCACATCCCCACCAGCATTTGTTATTTTCTGTCTTGTTGAACCCTTGCCATCAGTGCTGGGGTGAGACGGTATCTCATTGTTGTTTTGATTTGCATCTCTCTGATAGCCAGTGATTGTGAGCATCTCTTCATGAATTTGCTGGCCACCTGAATAACCTCCTTGGTGAGGTGTCTACTCATATCTCCTGTCCATTTTTCAATTGGATGGCTAATTCCTTTGCTGTTGAGGTGTTGGAGTTTTCTCTAAATCTTAGAGATAAGTTTCTTGTCAGATATGTAATTATCGACAAGTATGAATTTGTTGCTGTCATTTTGTTATGCGCTTTTTTGTGGTGTTGATTTCTTTGTTCTATATAGTTTTCTATGCTGAGCTCATTTTGTTTATTAATCGTGTTATCTCTTTCTTTGTTGCTATTGTTTTAGTATTTGCTGAATATTTGTGTTGGACCTCTTTTTTATTTTGATGTGAAGGTTTGTCATTTTTCTTTGAGGTTACCCTATGATTTATAGTTTTCTTCCCAAGTTTAGAACAGTCCATTCTATCTTGTTGCTGTATTGACTTCCGTACCATCTAGAAGTTCTGTAACTACACAGTCTTTTCCCTTTTTTTGGTTTGTGTTGTTGTTGTTGTTATTTGCCATTGAGTCGGCCCTGACTCATAGCGACCCCTCCTTGGGTTTCCGAGGCAGTATCTTTTGGTTTGTAGTTGTCCTCATTTGTCAATTGATGTATCTGTTTCCCTGCTTGTAATCTTTTAGAGTTATTTACTTTGGATACTTCCATAGCTGGGTTGGTTTCTGGATTATATCACCATGTGTTGTTGTTGGCTGTTGTTGCTTCTCTGTCCAAAGGACTCCCTTTAGCATCTCCTGTAAGGTTGGTCTGGTTTTAACAAATTCCCTTAATTTCTGCTTCTCTGGAAATGTCCTAATTTCACCATCGTATCTGAGGGACAATTTTGCTGGGTACATAATTCTTGATTGGAAATTTTTCTTTCAGGCTTTTATATACACCATCCCATTGTCTTCTCACCTGCCAAGATATCTAAGCTTAGTCTTATTAGTTGCCCCTTCTAGGAACTTTCTGTTTTTCCCACGCTGCTTTCATGATTCTTTCTTTGTCTTTGGTTTTGGTGAGTTTAATGATGATATGTCTGGGTGATTTTCTTTTGGGGTCTATTCTGTTTGGGGCTCTTTGAACTTCTTGAAAGAATATATTTTCATCTTTCATCGTACCAGGAAAATTCTCTTCCAACAAATTTTTTATAATTTTTTCTGTGGTTTTGTCTCTTCCTGTTCTGGAATTTCAATTACATGTAAGTTATTATTCCTTTTGATGGTATCCCATATGAACCTTAGGCTTTCCTCATTTTGTTTTGATCTTTTTTCTGATTGATCCCTTTCCAAAGAAGTATTGAGGTATTTGCCTTCAATCTCACTAATTCTGTCTTCCATTGATTCAATTCTACTACTTTGTCCATTCAATGTATTATCTATTTCTGAAAATTTAGTGTTAATCTCTTGGATT
>NW_006925951.1:9413-9958 GCF_000298275.1 Orycteropus afer afer | reverse complement strand
TCTGTTAAGACTTGAAACATATGATCACATGTTGCTGTTGTTTTTGTTGTTATGTACCATTGAGTCTGACCTGACTCATAGTGACCCCTCCTTGGTTTTCGAGGCAGTATCACTATGGAAGTAGATTGCCCCATCTTCCTTCCGAGGAATGGCTGGTGGGTTTGAACTGCCAGCCTTCTGGTTAGTAGTCAAGTGCTTTAGACATTATGCTACTAGAACTTCCTATGATCACATAGTTGTGAACATATAATCACAACTAAGTCAAATTTGTCAAAGATAACTTCAGAGATTTTAACGAGTAGCTAAGGGAGCTCTGGTGGTATAGTGCCTAAGGCATTTGACTGCTAACCAGAAGGCTGGTGGTTCAAACCCACCAGCCACTCCTTGGAATGAAGATTGGGCAATCTACTTCCATAGAGATATCACCTCGGAAACCCAAGGAAGGATCGCTATGACTCGAATTGACTCGACGACAATGAGTTTGGTTTTTTGGTTTATTGTATTACTTTTTGAATTAATTCATGCTAGCAGAATACCTAGAGAAA
>NW_006925951.1:8777-9313 GCF_000298275.1 Orycteropus afer afer | reverse complement strand
GGTTTAGAAGGTTAATAGGTGCTAAATTTGGAAAGACCTTAAAAGCCAGAAAATACATTCAAATCTTCTTATGAGCAAGGAGAAAGGAGCTCTGGTGGCATAGTGCCTAAGGCATTTGATTACTAACCAGAAGGTTGGCAGTTCAAACCCACCAGCCACTCCATGGAAGGAAGACTGGGTAATCTACTTCTGTAAAGATTAATCTCCTTGGAAACCCAATGGGAGTAGCTATGTGTTGAAATCAACTCAATAGCAGTGGGTTTTGTTTTGATTTGGTATGAGCAAGGAGAAGCTGCTGATCATTCCAGATGTATCAGTCAGGAAAAGCCAAATTAGACTATGGCAACCAACATTCCCTAAATCTCAAAGTCTTAATGAAACAAAAGGTCCTTCCATTTATACTCCAGGACAAGTCTGGATTGTCAGGGGCTTTGCTCATCATAATCATTCAGAGGCTCAATGTGATCAAGCATTCTTCTTAATATATTTTCCACAATCACTGGGAGAAGAGAATACAGCTAATAATATGCTGGCTC
>NW_006925951.1:5207-6682 GCF_000298275.1 Orycteropus afer afer | reverse complement strand
TCTCAGTGTTTGGGAAGGGATTTCACTGAGGAGTCAGCGACCACAACCCTGAAAACTCCCTTCAGGGTGTTGACATTTTTATGGCTGGTTTACTATATGTATTCTGAAGTGATTGTGGATGTTGCAACACTGAAACCCTAAATGATATAAAAAAAAGTACAGGCACTGTTTATTTCCTGTATGTCACAGTACATCAATGAATAATATGCATCAAAATGAATATTGTACACAGAAAAAACATGGAAAAGGGAGAGGGTATAATACATGCCTGTTTTCAGTAAGAAAAGGAGGCTAAGGCTGGTTACAAGGAAACAAACCAAATCAGAAAGTGTAAGAGCATTATAAAATGTAAGTAGGTGAGCGTATCTGCATAAATGTCCGATGATGTTCTTGGGGAAGCAGGTCTGAGGATAGCCATTCTTCCTTTTGCGAAAGGAAGACTTCCTGTTGTAGGCAAGTTCCCCAGGACTGCTGTTTGGAGTGAGCACTGTTGACAACTGCGGGGGGAAATAGAGGTACTCGAAGGCAAACATTAATGTGTATGCAAATCACCTCAGGAACTTATGAAAATGCAGATTTTATTCTGTGAGTCTGGAGTGGGGCTTGATCTGCATTTGCAGCAAGCTCCTAGGTGATGCTTATATGGCTGGTGCACAGCTCTCACTTGGAGTAGCAAGAGAGTCTCTATATTTGCAGTCCTAGCACAGAGGTTATAAGGTAGATTCTGTTTCTCTCTCTTTCTCTCTCTCAAGCCATAGTCATTTTAGAACAATTGAACATAATTAAGGAGTTTTAACAAGAATGATTGTGAGTAGGCTGAAGCAAGAATTAATCATGCCAGTCTGTTGCTGACCACCCAGTTGCTGGGATAGTGACCTAACGGTTCTGAGACCTCCTTTGTCCACGGAAATTCTCCTTCTGTTTGCTGTGACTCTACTATCCCAGTAGCACAAGCACTTTTTATCCTCAAAAATCTACACTAAATTTAGAAAAACCCACTATTCAGAACATAATCATCCTAAGGAGCACTGGTGGTTCAACAGTTAAGCATTTAGCTGTTAATCGAAAAATCAGTAGTTCAGACCCACCCAGTGGCTTCGTGGAAGAAAAGACCTGATGATCTACTTCCATAAGATTTCAGTCTATGAAACCCTATCAGGCAGTTCTACACTGTCACTACAAGTCAGACATGACAGCACACAAAAACAATAGTCATCCTGATATCACTTTGCTGGGAAGAAATAAAGTATTTTTCTAAGCTAAAATTGGCATGCATAACCAATAATAATAATCCTTGATATTTATGGAGGGCTCGCTATACATTATGTGTTTTATTGAAATCTTATTTCATCCATATATTAATCCTATGAGGTGGATATTGGAATTATCTATATTTTAGAGATGAGCTCTGGTGGCATTTGACTGCTAACCAGAAGGTTGGCTGTTTAAACCCACCAGCTACTCCTTGGAAAGAA
>NW_006925951.1:0-2422 GCF_000298275.1 Orycteropus afer afer | reverse complement strand
ATAGTGCCTAAGGCACTTGACTGCTAACCAGAAGGCTGGTGGTTCAAACCCACCAGCTACTCCTCGGAAGGAATGTTGGGCAATCTACCTCTGTAGTGGTACTGCCTCAGAAACCCAAGGAGGGGTCGCTATGAGTTGGATCCGACTTGACGGCAGTGGGTTTTGTTTGTATATTGTGTGTGTGTGTGTTTGTATGTGCTCTGCAAGCACTTGTGCAGGCCAATTTGGCCAAGGAGAGAGGAATTGCCTTGATAGCTAAGAATGAACAGACTCCTTGCCTGCTGCTACCATCATTACCACCAAAGGAGTACTGTACACTGATGACAGGGATGCATTAGACTGAGCCAGTCTGGGAAGCACACTTTCTTTAGAAGCATTTGGCAATAGCCTGGGACCTAGTTATTGCCAATTTGCTCTTAGATTCAGAGTGTGATGACCTTTGTGAAATACAGTTTGTGGCTCTCTCTCTACATATATTGAATTAAACTGTATGTTCAGCTTTTAAGCTTTATCTTGTGTAGTGTGTATTTGTGTATGTGTGTGTGCATGTGTGTGTGTGTGTGAAAGAGAGAGAGAGAGCTCAAAATTGTTACAAAACAAGTTTATATAAGAATGGATTTCTTTACAGTCAGAGATATGCAAAGATGGAATTGACAGCACTGTGAGCCTGAAAATATTCAGGCGTAGGTTGGATGATTTCTTGACATGAATATAGTAGAAGTAATCCAAACATCAAATAATAAGTTGACCTTTTAAGGTCTTTTCCAAAGCTGAGATTCTATCTTTTATTTGTAACTCTCTTCATGAGGTGCTCTTTCTCAATTCTTTTATATTGGATTCTCAGGATAAGATGAATAGGATGCCAGTAATGGCTGAGAAAAGAATTATCTGCAGAGGTGTTTTTTTTTTTTTTTTTTTTCCCAAATCAAATGCATTGTTTTGTTTCAAATGTTTGGTCTATGTTTTATCACCACAGAGCTCTGGAGCTATATTACCATACATGAGTGGAAGAGAGGTATAATCTCATCTCACTTCAGCATTAGCCTGAAAGTTGCTTCAAAGGTTTGATTAAACATACTTAAAGTAATTAGATTCAAAGCTTTTGGAATTCCAGCAGTTTTTTTTTTTTTTTTTTTTTTGAAGGATTCAGCATCTAATGAAGTAAAATAAATTGCAGGGCTCTTGGTCAGTGAATAAGCACTTTCCTAGCTTAGAGCTACAATTTATCAAAAGGCCTTGTTACTATCTGACTTGTTTTCTAGCTTTCATTGAAGGCTTAAGGGCCATTGTCCACCCACACATCAGATTTAGTCACAGGCTATTATGAAAAGAAATAATTATTTTTCCAAGGTCTGGAGGAACAGATTCAATTTAAGAAACTAGCTGGTATAATGCTCTGTGTCCTACTCCATCTGTCAAAAAAAAAAAAAAAAGCAAAGATATGTGGAGCAGAGGGAGATTCAATTACTTTGCAAAAATAATTGGAGGACACAGATGATAGCTGTAGGGGCTTGAGGCTATACCAGCATGCAATTCTCTGTCAATGGTCTGGAGTAAACCAGGCAGAAACTGGACACCTTGGCAAGAGCTAGGACAGAATCTCTGGAACCAAGCTGGACTATGGGGGAGGGGGTCATCTATACCAAGCATATCAAAAGGAGATGCTGGAAGAGTGATATGAATCTCCTTAGCCTCATGTCAGCTGTGAGGGGTGTGGTAAGAGTGGTAATGAGCTAAAGGTATCAGAAACAGTAGAAAAATGGAAAACAAAATGGTTTGAGGTCTAGGTTTCAAGGCATGCCTAATGGGCAACATAAAGCACTGGACCTATGGAACCGAATAGGTCATCTTATTTAAAGAAGCAAGATTGGAGCAGATAGAAACATATCCTCATGAAATTATGCAATATCTCTGTATAACAAGGTCTTCTGGCTGTCCATATAGTTATTTTGAGTTAAATTTTTGTTACAATCTCTTGTTAGAAATGTTCTATGCTTGTTACTTAGATTTTCTCTATTCTATTAACCAAGAAGTTCTTTTTTGCTGAGGAATTGTGTCTGATTCATTGTTGTATCTCTAGCAACCACTGTCACCACTAATCCTCATTAGCAATAGGGGTGTGTGTGTGTGTGTGCGTGAATTCTTATTTTCCCAGATTTCCTCTGACTCTCTTACTGCCTGGATTCCCCTTCAGTGGAGTGCCTTGAACCCTGTCTTTCCCCCTTGAGCTTCTGGTGAATGCAGACAATTAGGCAAAAACTTCTTACAAACAGGCAGTTTGGCAGTCACAGGTCTGCACAGGTGCAAATAAATAAGTGATTAACAAATATGTGTTTGAAGAATTGGATTCCCCATCAGCAGGAGTTGAAAAGATAGCTCCCTCTGTAATGAACAACAAATGAAGATAATGTGCTGAGTTAAG
>NW_006925950.1:6509-9714 GCF_000298275.1 Orycteropus afer afer | reverse complement strand
ACTTCTATTGTTGTTGTTAGTTGTTGTCAAGTCATCTTCAACTCATGGTGACCCCATGTGTAGTAGAATGAAATATTGCCTGGTCCTGCTCCATCATCATGACCATTAGTATGATTGAGTCCATAACTGTGGTTATTATATCAGTTCATCTCAAAGAGGGTTTCCCTGTTTTATCTGGCCCTTGACTTTACCAAACATGATGTCCTTACAGAGTGCACTAGTGTGCTATGTTATAATTGCCCCCTCAACATCTCTCCAGCTGCTAATGGACATAATAGCTGCTAATGGACATAAATTAAAGCACGTGCTTTAGAGAGAGATTGTTGCCCTCTGCAGAGACCCAGAACTCTGGTAAGCTTTTCTAGCAGAGTAAAGTTGAAAGGCTGTTCTCTGATGTCATTAAATTCAGCCCATTCTGAACAAGGGCAATAACTGATGTCCGCTAGCTGCAGGTTGCTTTCCACTTTTATTACTACCTTTTTGTCTTTCATCAGTCCTCTTTTTTTGCCCCTTCCCCTCCTATTCTCTTTATATGCTATTTGGAATGTCATGGTTGTCTGATTAGTACTTAATCCCAGGAGAAAGGAACTTAGGTGTTCTTGTCCCGAGAACTAGAGCATGCTTGGATGCCGTCTTACCCTGTGGACAGGAGCCTAACTTCAGGGAATCCAGGCCAATATTTGCTGTTCTACTACTCCCTGTCTTGTTTATTCTGTAAGTAATAAATGCTTGTTGACCACACCATTGGAACTGTCTGGCCCATGTTCTGCTCCAAATCATCTTTCATCAAGAATTTGGGAACATACTGATATCCCAGTCCTTTTCTAGCAATTGATCTCTCTTAATGTGTCAACTCAACTCACAGCCGTCAAGTCGAACCTGACTCATAGTGACCCTTCCTTGGTTTTCCGAAGCAGTATCACTATAGGAGTAGATTGCCCAACCCTCCTTTCAAGGAGTGGCTGGTGGGTTTGAACTGCCAGCCTTCTGGTTAGCAGTCAAATGCCTTAGGCACTATGCTACCAGAGCCTGGTCTTTGTGACTTCCCCCAGATGACTGGGGGTGAGTCTATGCAAATGTGAGGTGCTTGTGGCCCACCAAGGAAACTAGATAGCTTCCTAATAGCGTAAATAAGGTACATGGCACTTTTGTGGGGGTGGGACCATGGAAAAAAGTTATATGGAACTCTAACATGGGAATTGGTCAGTTTTGCCATCTCACTAGGCTTAAAATGAGCTATCCCAGAGGTGGAAAGGGGGGATCTCAATATTATCAAGGGAGTGGAGCATGTCCTTTGGACCTGAGATCCCTGCACTGAGGCAGCAGAGAGATGGCAGACAGACAGCAGCAGCACAGGCAGCAGACAAAGGCAGTCTCAGTGTGAGACAAAGTGGCAGGCTTGCATGTCATAGAGTGAAAAAGCTGAGTGCATTCAGGTAAAAGGTTTGCTGGCTGAGTGGGGTGCCCCTATTAGCAGAGCTAACACTTGCCTGAGCAGGACAGAGGACAGACTAAGAGGCCAAGGGCCAAAAAGAAGCTTGTCTGTGGTCATGGCCAAGGGGAAGCTGTTGTGATCAAAGAATTGTATTCTGAGCCTGAGTAGGTCATGCAGCATCAGTTTGACCTCTGGAAGGACTGTAGACTAAGGTCAGCAAGTAGACAGATAGTCATTCATGTGTATGTGACTGACCTCCATATAACCCTGGACACCAAAGCTCAGGTGAGCTTCCTTGGTTGGCAATAGTCTGTATGTGTTGTGACATATCACAGCTGGGAGAAGTGAGCACAGTCTACATGACTCCACTGGGAAAGAACAACCAGAAGATCATACATAGCCTCTCCTGGACTGTGTCTTATGTACTTCTTCATTTTGCTGATTTAAATCTGTATCCTTTGACTATTATAAATGATAACTATTGTATAACAGCCTTTCTGAGTTCTGTGAGTCCTGCAATGAATTATTGAACCTGAGGGCCATCTTGGAGACCTTTGAACTATACTTCTTAAAGATGTAAACTACAAGTCTATTTCAAAGGGAACTTTAATAAAATATAATTGTATCACCCCTCCAAAACTAGCCACCCTGAGCAGCTGGATTAAGGGTACACAAAGCCATGTGTTGAAAGAAGCACATTCTCCTACACAATCATGGTATATCTAGAAAAAAGTATTTAATCACCACATTTTGTAGAAAAATTAAGATTTTGTGTGACATTTTAATATTAAAACACACAACTTCAAAACAAAACTTGTACTGGCCTCAGACCATTCTAGACTAGGTTCTTAGACTCTTTAGTGCTAGAAGTTGTTCTTCCTCTGTTGTAAAAGTTCTATTGGTAGAAGTTTGAAGAGTTTTGAGTCTTTCACCAAAAGAGCACTCATGATCAGTTTCCTTGCTTCTTAATGCATGTTATTTTGATAAGCAGAACAAAAGTTCCAGAGCTACCTGGTGCATAGATGATGTCGAAGACTTATTGGGCTAGAAACAGGCTAAAATTTTTCTACTGAGGCAGAGGTCATGTCTTAAATCATATCCTCAGTGTGCAGTTAATTTATTTGAATTGAGTGAAGCTCCTGACATTTTCTGGGAACTAGGGTGGCAATGGAAGTGGACCATGTTGTTTTAGATATCTGGTGCTATTATAACAGAAATACACAAGTGGGTGGCTTTAAGAAACAAACATTCATTTCCTCACAGTTTATGAGGCTAGATATCTGAATTCCTGGTTCAGATTCTAGGCAAAGGCTTTTTCTCTCTGTCAGCTCTCGGGAAATTCCTTGCTTATACCTTGGTGATCTTCTTGTGGTGTGGCATCTCTTTCCCCATCTCTGCTTGCTTCTCTATACCTAATCTGCTCTTTCATATCTCAAAGGTAGTTGACTTAAAACATACCCTCAGCTGACACTGTCCCATTAACATAACAAAGAAAACCCATACCCAAATGGCATTATAACCACATGTATAGGGGTTAGGATTTACAACACAAAATTGGAGGTGGGGGACACAATTAATTCCATAACTTACAGTGACTCTGGTTGAGAGGGGCAAAATTCTACAGCCTTTTGTGATAGAATCTGTAAGAAAGTACCTCAGAAGAAATACACTCTCATATTGTTACAACTAATGCCTGTACTCAAAAGAAAAAATAAACCGAGCAAACACATAACAACTTTCATGGAAATTATTTAAGTAAAAAAAAAAAAA
>NW_006925950.1:0-1404 GCF_000298275.1 Orycteropus afer afer | reverse complement strand
TCTTTTACCTGTCACTTCTTCCATTTGCTTTAGCTACTCTCCACTCAAGGGCAAGTTTCAGAGTCTCTTCTGACATCCTTTTTGGTCCATTCTTTCTTTCTTGTCTTTTTAATGACCCCTTGCTTTCTTCTTGGATGATGCTCTTGATACCATCCCACAATTCCTCTGATTTTCAGTCTTTGATATTCAATCCATCAAATCTATTCTTTAAATGGGCCCTAAATTATTATAATATATATTCTACATATTAGAAAATGAAGGAATAGTTATTCAAAAATAGCTAAGATAATTTTGAAAATGAAGAACACAGCTTAGGATCAGGATGAACTTGACTTAACAAAACTTTGTAATAAAACAATATGATTCTGGCATATATGTAGAGAAATAGACCAATAGAACAATGTAAGTGGCTTAGAGATAGTCTTACACCAACATTATATATGATAAAGGTAGCACCAGAAAGCAATGGCATAAGAAAGGATTATTTAGAAGATGATATGAAAGAAAATGTATCATTATGGATAATAATAAACCTGTATTTCTAGTTTGTATGATATAGAAATTTGAACTCCAGACAGATTAAAAACCTAAATGTTAAAGGTAAATCTATAAGCCTAATTGCAAAAGATATTGGACAATATCCTGCTGACTTAAAATTAGCATCATTCTCATCTCTGCCTCTGTAGTCACATGACCTTCACTTCTTCTACGTCAAATATTCTCTACCATAAGGACTCTTGTGATTGAATTTAGAGCCTACTCAGGTACTGCAGGATAATCTCCTCAACTCAAGATCCTTAACTTAATCACATCCACAAAGTGTTTGCCATATGTGGTAAAATCCACAGGCTCTAGGGATCAGGCTGGGCTATTATTGTTCAATATACCACAGTCAGGGTCTGTCAGTTTAGAACATGTATTCTACAATTCCAAAGCAGTTAACTGTGCTCATGAGGAACCTGTACATAGACCAGGAGGCTGTTGTTCAAACAGAACAAGTAGATACTGCATGGTATAAAATCAAGAAGGGAGTGTGTCAGGGTATATCCTTTCACAATACTTATTCAATCTGTATGTTGAACAAATAATCCAAGAAGCTGGACTATATGAAGAAGATTGTGGCATTAGGATTGGACGAAGACTCATGAACAATCTGCAATATGCAGATGACAATATTGCTTGCTGAAACTGAGGATGATTTGAAGCACTTACTGATGAAGATTAAAGACTACAGTCTGCAGTATAGATTACATCTCAACATAAAGAAAACAAGAATCCTCACATCTGGGCCAACAAGCAGCATCACAATAAATGGAGAAAAGATTGAAGTTGTCAAAGATTTCATATTACTTGGTTACACAATCACCAATAGAAGCAGCAGTCAAGATATCAGATGACGTATTT
>NW_006925949.1:7941-9613 GCF_000298275.1 Orycteropus afer afer | reverse complement strand
TCATACCACCCTTACCTGGGTCCCTGCAGCTGACTGCTCCTCTGTCCAGGTTCCTGGGCCTTTTAATCCCCTTTTTCCCACTCTTCCACCCTGCTGCTTTGGGCGTGCCTGGTTTCCCTCTCCTCACCTGAATCCCTGCGGCTGACTGCTCCTCTGTCTAGGTTCCTGGCTTTTAATCCCCTTTCTCTTGCTCTACAATCCTGCTCCTTTGGGCGTGCCTGGGTTCTCTCTTCTCACCTGGATCCCTGCAGCAGGGATCATATGTAAATATGTAAATATATATGTAGAAATATCCTCTGTCAAACCTATACATATTACTGGGTATCATCTCATCTCCTTTCCACACTTGTTCAGCTTGCTTGTCTTTCTGTGTATCCACTCTTAGATTATTGATTATTGTTATACATGTTATTGAAAGCTTGTATATGGATTAAAATTTACTTCTTGCCTTTAGCTCTTGTACTCCTCCCAGCATCTTCATTTCTTTGATTAATTTGTGGTTACCTCCTCTTTACTGTATATTGTCTATCCTTTCACTCAAATTAATATATATCTACCCACCAGTTAGTGGTTTACCCTCCCTTCCACTTCTACTCCTGGTACCCATCAAAGAATATTTCTTTCTTTTTTTTTTAAATATACATTTTATTGAAATACAATTTATGTTCAGTGAAATACACAAAACTAAAGTGACGTGAGACAATGCATTTATTTATTTATTTATTTTGCAGTGTTCCCTCGCCTCCCCTCTCACCTCTGGTAACCAACAAAGAAAATTTCCTTCCACATATAAACCTTTCCTTGAGTTTTTACAATAATGAACTAATACTATATTTGTCTTTCTGTCATTGACTTATTTCACTCAGCATGATGTCCTCCAATTTCATCCATGTTATGTGGTGTTTTGCAGATTCTACATTATTCTTTTTTTTTAAATATTTCACCTATTTTTTTTTTCCTTATCTTATGATGCTAGGAGACCGTTAGCTGCATCTCAGATGGCCGCTTGAAAGCTTTTTTTTTTTTTTTTTTTTGGGTGAAAATTTACAGAGCAAATACACTTTCCATACAGCAGTTCACTTACACTTTGTCTCATAACATTGACCACAATCTAGCACAATGCAACATCTCCCCTCCTACTTCTTCCCGATAGCTACCTCTTCCCTGTGTCCATCCCTCCATGCACTCCTACCCCCTGAGCTGTTTCCCTGTGCCTGAGCAGCTCTTCTTTCTCTCATGCTTGTCACTTGAAAGCATTTAAGACCCCAGTCACTGCTCACCAATGTAGGATGTGGAACAAGGCTTTTACGTATTTTGTTTTGCCAATTGAGTCTGGTGTCCCCCAGTACTATGGTCCTCAGATGGTAGATCTATTGGATCTCTCTCCCATAGTGTCTGCTTGTCTGTGAAGAATTACTCTGTGTTTGTCTTCTACTGTTTCTGTAAAGACTGCAGATATTTTGTATCACTGGTGTCTGTTCAAGATTAGATTCAGCTGAATCTATCCTTGGTCTTGAGTATACTTCTGTTCACTGTCCCCCATCTGATCGTCTCAGGTGTTTATGTGTTTATTTGTAGCCTGGTGTTTGGTGTTAATGGCAATGCAGTATTGTGGACACATTGGTTGGTATTAGCATCTGTCGTCTATCTCTTATGTGCACAATTCGGTGTC
>NW_006925949.1:6497-7131 GCF_000298275.1 Orycteropus afer afer | reverse complement strand
GCCTTCTGGTAAGCAGTCAAGTGACTTAGGCACTATGCCACCAGATCTCCTATTTTCCACAGAGGTCATATCATTTTACAGTCCCACCAGCAGTATATGAGAGTCCTGATCTCTCCACATCCTTGCCAGCATTTATTTCCTGTCTTGTTGAATTTTGGCATTAGTTCTGGGGTGAGATGGTATCTCATTGTTGTTTTGATTTGCATCTCTCTGATGGCTAATTATCATGAGCATTTCCTAGTGTATTTGCTGTCCGCCTGAATATCCTCTTTGGTGAAGTGTCTATTCATGTCTTCTGTCCATTTTTAAATTGAATTGTTAATCTTTCTGTCAGGTACATTGTTGCTGAATATTTCCCAATCTGTAGGTTCTCTTTTTACTCTTTTGCAGAAGTCTTTTGAAGCACATAAAAATTTATTTTTTAGAAGATCCCATTAATCTAGTTTCTCTTCGGCTGTTTGTGCATTTTGGGTTATGCTTGACAGTCTATGCCATAAATTAAGGCCCCTAAATTTGCCTTTGTCTTTTTCTTGAGGAACTTTATAGTTTTAGGTTTCACATTTAAGTCTTTGATCCACCTGGAGTTAGTTTTTGTATATGGTGTGAGGTACAGGTCTTGTTTCATTTTTCTGCA
>NW_006925949.1:5806-6270 GCF_000298275.1 Orycteropus afer afer | reverse complement strand
AGCATCATTTGTTAGAGACCATTTCTTGCCCATTTAATGGATTTCAGCCCTTTGTCAAAAATCAACTGACCACAGGTCGATGGATCTATTTCTGGGTTCTCAACTCTGTTCCACTGGTCTATGTGTCTGTCATAGTACCAGTACCAGGCTGTGGTTTTGAGATCTGGGATTGTGAAGCCTCCTAATTTCTCCTTCTTCTTCAATAGTGCATTGCTTATTTGAGGTCTCTTTCCTTTCCATATAAAATTAGCGATTGGTTTTTCCATATCCTTAAAGAATGTTGATGGAATCTGGATTGGGATTGCATTGAATGCTTAAATTGCTTTGGGTAGTATTGACATTTTCACAATGTTCAGTCTTCCTATCCATGAGCATGGTATGTTCTTCCATTTATACAAATCTCTTATGGTTTCTTGAAGTAGTGATTAATAGTTTTCTTTGTACAGGTCTTTTGTGTCCCTAGT
>NW_006925949.1:4736-5248 GCF_000298275.1 Orycteropus afer afer | reverse complement strand
AAGATTTTTGCATGTATATTCATGAGGGATATTGGTCTGTAGTTTTCCTTTTGAGTGATGTCTTTGCCTGGTTTTGGTATCAAGATTATGCTTGCTTCATAAAATAAATGTGGGAGGATTACATCATTTTTATGTTCTGAAATAGTTTGAGTAGGATTGGTGTCAGTTCCCTGAACATTCGGTAGAATTTGCCAATGAAAGCCCTGGGCCAGGGCTTTTTTTTTGGTTGGTAATTTTGTTTTTAATGACGTGTTCTATTTCTTGTTTTGTTTGGGTCTGTTTAAAGCTTCCACTCCACCCTCTGTTAGTTTAAGTAGTATGTTTCTAGAAATTTGTCCATTTCTTCTAGATTCTCAAATTTGTTATAGTTCTTCATAGTATCCTGATATTATACTTTTAATTTCTGTTGGTCCTGTTGTGGTATCATCCAATTTATTGCTTGTTTGTTGTTCATGTTATTTGTTTGTATTCTCTCCCTCTTTTCCTTTGTTAAATTTTCCAGTGGTTTGTCA
>NW_006925949.1:0-4404 GCF_000298275.1 Orycteropus afer afer | reverse complement strand
TTATAGTATTGTGATCTGAGAAGATTCTTTGCAATATTTCAATGTTTTTAAATTTATTGAGACTTGCTTCATGCCCTAACATATGCTTTTCTTGGAGAATGTTCCATGTGCACTGGAAAAGAATATATATTGTGCTGTTGTTGAGTGAAGTGCTCTGTAGATGTCTATAAGGTCAAGTTGGTGGATTGTACTGTTTAGTTCTTCTGCGTCTTTGTTGAGTTTCTTTCAGTTGTTCTACCTGTGATTGAAAATGGTGTATTAAAGTCTCCTACTATGACTGTGGAGTCATCTATTTGTCTTTTAAGTTCTGTTAGAGTTTGATGTATGTATTTTGGGGCTCTTTAATTGGGTGCATAGATATTTATTATGGTTATGTTCTCTTGTTTAATTGATCCTTTAATCATTACATAATGTCTTTCCTTGTCTTGTATGGTGATTTTTGTCTTACAGTCAATTTGATCAGAAATTAATATTGCCACTCCTGCTCTTTTATGGTTGCCATTTGCTTCATATGTCTTTTTCCAACCTTTGATTTTTAGTCTCTTTTGTCTTTGTCTCTAAGGTGTGTCTCTTGTAGACAACATATTGATGGGTTATATTTTCTTATCCAGTCTACAACCCTCTGTCTCCTGAGTGATACATTTAATCCATTGACATTCAGTATAATTATTGACAAGTATGAATTTATTGTTGTCATTTTGTTATGTGCTTTTTCATGGTGCTGCTATAAATTGTTTCTTTGTTCCTTATAATTTTCTGTGCTGAGCTTGTTTTGTTTATTAATTGTTTTATCACTTCCTTCATTGCTATTGTTTTAGTACTTGCTAAATATTTGTGCTGGTCCTCTTATTTTGATGTGAAGGTTTATCATTTTTCTTTGAGGTTACCCTATGATTTATAGTTTTCTTCCCAAGTTTAGAACAGTCTGTTCTATCTTGCAGTTGTCTTGACCTCTTTACCATTTAAAAGTTCTGTAACTAAACACTTTTTCCCTCTTTATGGTTTATAGTTGTCCTCATTTGTCAATTGACTCTCAGGTTCCCTGTTTACAATCTTGTAGGCTTATTTACTTTGGGTACTTCCATAACTAGGTTGGTTTCTGGGGCATGTCATCATGTGTGTTAATGGTCAGTTGTTGTTTCCTGTTGTTGGTTCTCTGCCCAAAGGACTCCCTTTAGCATCTTTTGTAAGGTTGGTCTGGTTTTAACAAATTCCCTTAATTTCTGCTTATCTGGAAATGTCATGATTTCACCATCATATTTGAGGGACAATTTTGTTGGGCATATTAATTATTGGATGGAAATTTTTCTCTTTCAGGGTTTTATATATACCATCCCATTGTCTTCTCACCTGCATGGTTTCGGCTGATAAATCTGAGCCTAGTCGTATTGGTTGTCCCTTTAGGTAACTTTTCATTTTTCCTGTGCTGCTCTCACAATTCTTTCTTTGTCTTTGGTTTTGGTGAATTTGATGATGATATGCCTTGGTGATTTTCTTTAAGGTCAATCCCGTTTGGGGTTAGTTGGACTTTTGAATGAATATATTCTCATCTTTCATCATACTAGGGAAATTCCCTTCCAACAAATCTTTGACAATTTTCTCTGTGGTTTTATTTGTCTCTTCCTGTTCTGGAATTCTGATTACACATAGTTTATTCCTTTTGATGGTATCCCACATGATCTTTAGGCTTTCTTCATTTTGTTTTGGTCTTTTGAAAAATTGATCCCTTTCCAAAGAATTATTGAGGTATTTGTCTTCAATCTCACTGATTTTGTCTTCCATTGATTCAATTGTACTCTTTTGCCCATTCAATGTGTTATTTATTTCTGAAAATTTTGTATTAATCTTCTGGGTTTCTATGTGTAGATTTTGTGTCATTTCTAATTTTCCATTTATTTTGTTATTATATTTTATATTGTCTTCCAAAATAGTTCTAGAGTTTTCTCTGTGTTTTCCTCAATGTTTTCAGTGTTTTCCTTGATCTGTCTCTCAGTTCATTGAAGGTACCTAAATATAATTCTTTTAAATTCCTTATCAGGGAGTACCAATGCTGCTTCTTCCTCAGGGATGTGTTCTGGGTCTGTATCCTGGTCCCTTATTTCTCCTGTTTTATCTTTTTCTTTGTGTGGACTGTGATGGTCTGTTGTCTCTGAGACACTGTGACATTTTTGTGTTTATATTTAATTGGTGATTGTATGTTGGAGTGATTTGCCCACAATTTTCATTTTCTTTGTTTTGTTTGGATGTTATTTATGTAACTACGTGCTCCTCTATTTGCTAGTTGGCAGCAGTTATACACTCACCACCTGTCTCCTTTCCCATTGTCAGCCTCCTGTAAGTCCCTTCCATCCTTGGCAAATGGAGCCTATTCTTAGGTCCCTGGAATCTGAATGAGAATGCTGTCACTTTAAATATCCAAAATGGCCACCTCTTGTAAATATTCAAAATGGCTGCATGCTCAGTCACTTTAAATATCCAAAATGGCTGCAACTTATAAACAATCAAAATGACTGTGCCCACCAGGCAGCTGAAAATCCACAGCTTAGGTTGTCTTCCTCCTTGCTGTTTCCCTTCCTAGACATAGGCCACCAGTGCAGTCGTCCCTGCAGCTCTTGGTGACCAGGATGATCTTTAGGTCAATTCTTAGGTCCCAACACCACTTGGAAATATTCAGTCATCAGAGTAGCTGATGGTCTGCAGCTCCATCTGTCTCTGTATTCACTGTTTTCATTCAGGTGTTTCCACTAGTTGGTGCCTAATCCACTTCTGTATAGTTCCTTTCAAAACTCAGGGCTCCAGGATCATCTTCTCTATCTCTGTCAATTGGTTTCTCTTTTCTTTGTTGAAGAGGGCCTGTGTAGCTTGTCTGCCTATTCCACCATCTTACCAGAAGTCCTAAGGATATTTATTTTTGTGTGAAAACCTTTTATTGACTTTTCACAATAGTGGTCTCATACAATATTTGTCCTTTTGCAATTGAATGATTTCATTCAGTATAATATCCTCTAGGTTTATCCATGCTATGAGATGTTTTGCAGATTCATCACTGTTCTTTAACATTGTGTAGTGTTCCATTGTGTGCATATACCATAGTTTGTTGATCCATTCATCTGTTCATGGGCATTTAGGTTGTTTCCATTTTTACTATTGTGAATAGTGCTGTGATGAACATGGGTGTGCATATATCCGTACATGTCAATGTGTCATGGCCCTGATTTCTCTAAGATAAATCAATAGTGGAATTGTCAGACCATATGGTATTTCTATTTTCAGCTTTTGAAGGAAGCATCATACTGTGTTCCAGAAAAGTTACACCATTTTACAGTCCCATCAGCAGTGTATGAGAATTCCAGTCTCTCTACACCCTCAACAACATTTGTTGTTTTCTGTTTTTGTGGACTTTGCTGGGGCAAGATGATATCTCATTGTTGTTTTGAGTTACATCTCCCTAATGGCTAATGATTGTGAGCATTTCTTCTTGTGTTTGTTGGCTGCCTGAATGTCTTCTTTTGTGAAGTGTCTGTTTGTTTTCTGCCCATTTTTCAATTGGATTATTTGTCTTTTTGTTGGTGAAGTTTTCTATAAATTTTAGAGAATAGTTCTTTTTTCCAAAACATTTCCCCAGTCTGTGGGTTCTCTTTTTATTCTTTTGATGTGCATAAGTGTCAATTTTTTAGGAGGTCCCAGTCATGTGTTTTGTCTTCTAGTGTTTGTGCATTTTTAGTTATGTTTGACAGGGTACTTACACTGTTAAGTTTGTCCCTATTTTTTCTTTGATGATCTTTTTCAGTTATAGGTTTTACATTCAGTTCTTTCATTCAACTTGAGTCCAACTTTGTCTATGGTGTGAGATATGGGTCCTGTTTCATTTTTCTTCAAATGGATATACAGTTTTGCCAGCAGCATTTATTTTTTTTTTCACTTTTTTTTTTATTGTGATTTGGGTGAAGATTTACAGAGCAAATTCACATTCGATACAGCAGTTCACATATACTTTGTCCCATGTCATTGACCACAGTTTACCACAATGCAACAGCTCCCCTACCACTTCCTCCACATAGTTACCTCTTCCCACTGTCCATCCCTCCATACACTCCTGCCCCCTGTACTGTCCCCTGTGTGCATAAGCACCCCTCTTTCTCCCATGATTATTCTCTCCAAGGAGTGTATCTACTTGAGGTAAATGTTCAACTCCTATGCCTGTCTTTTGTTTGGCTGGAAGCCACAGGTGTGGGTTCAATTCCAGACCTGAAGGGCAGCTAGGGGCCATAATCTCAGTGGTTCCACCAGGCTCTATTGGACCAGCCAACCTGGTCCTCCTTTTTTTTTTTTTTTTCAAATGATTTTGAGTTTTGTTCCACATTGTTCTCCCTCTCTATCAGGGATCTCCTACATAGATCCCCT
>NW_006925948.1:7186-11098 GCF_000298275.1 Orycteropus afer afer | reverse complement strand
CAAAGAGTTATATTTGACTAATTTTACCCTCTAAATGGCCTAATTACTAGGGCATATATATAAGTGTGCGCCATTTTTTGATTCCAGATTTTAGCTATAGACAGAAAAGGAGAGACTCCACCTACTGTTTTAGCTGCTCCAGCTCAAAAATACATGGTGAACAAAAACATCAATCCCTAAGAGAAGAAGAAATAAGCAGCAATAAGATTGTCAAAAATCAATTATTCCTTATTAATAAAATATGTTGTCCATAGATGAGTATACCCTTTAATACCCAGGAGAAAAGGAAACCATTTTTAATAAGGCACAAAACATTTATTAATTTTTTTCTCTTATTTTTTTGACTCTGTCAGCAACCACCAGATGATGTGACAAGCTGTGTTAAAGGGCTGCTGTTTTTCTTGTGGGTGGAGATCCAACTAGCTTTGATTGGAATGGTGGGTGGAGAGCATCACACTTGGCCTTCTGTGAGTGTTGATAACTTAACACTGACAAATGATCACATTATCATTAATCGCGTGTTTGATATGAGTGCCTGCATATTCATCACGTAGACATTAGGTTTAAACTTGAAGTATTCCCAAATAATCATATATATCAGATTTAGAGGAGGGATAGAAGTGACATGGATATATGGACAGTAAATTTAAATTATCTTCCTAACTTGAAAATCATTTCATTGATTTGGAAAGACCACAAACTCCATCCAGTAATTCATGAGCTGAAGTATAATAATGAGAATGGGAATCTAGAAGTTATCCTGCCCTCTAGTTCCCTGTGCCTGGCTATGTGGTGTCTATTGTTAATATTCATACATTTTTTTAAAAGAAAATTATCCTTACTCCAGTGCCTTTTGCTATTTATTGGGCATATAAGAGATATCAGCTAATCCTTACGTATGAGGTTATGGGTCAAATGGAATTACTAAATCTGGTGTTGCTCCAGCAGCTAAAACACAGCAAGGAAACACCAAAACAACTCCTTTCTGTCTTCATGTAGCTTAGAGTCCCTGAGAAGTATGACAGAAGAGGAAGAAGAGAGGGAAGAAGCCCAAGGCAATCTACTACGCATAGCTCTCAAGTGATAAAAATGAAGCGTAAGGAGGTTTCAGAAATTGATTCATCTTCCTGGTATTCCTAGACCCCCACCACCATGTTAAATACTGAGGCATGAGGAAGCTACCCTGATCAGAAGCTGCCATGTGCCTTGGTAGCGTATGGTAGTCTGAGAACCTTGAAGGGCATCTTAGCCTTAACTACTAGCTCTCTTAACCCCACCTCAAGTTTTACATTCCAGGTACCAGATGTGGAAGCCACCATACCAGCAGTTAACATATCTTCTCTTTTGATTGGTTACAATAAGCCTGTTGCAAACCCTTTCTCTTAGTCTCAACATTGCAATTGTAGAACATATTCCGTTTTCAACGCATTGGCTTTTTTCACTGCCACATCTGTCAATCAGTTTCAATCACTTGCCAATCAGGTAACAGAGCCAGAAGCCAACAATTTGCCTGGGGCAGGAAAAGACCTAATGGGTTTGTCTATTAAATGCATCTCAATCCCTTGTTTTAGTGAAATATTTTGAGTCAATTAACAACTACAGAATGAACAACTCAACTTTTTTTCCTCTTTTGAAAAGTAAATTGAAATTATTGGAGATAGAAAAACACTCTGAAAGAATAAAGAACAGGATATTAGATTGACAAAGTTCATAGGCTGTATTTGTCCTGGTCAAGAAAATTGTGTGTTATAGCCTTGGTAGTATGTGATGCAAATCAGAATGAATCAACTAATTTTTTTTTTCCTTTTTATTTTTAAATTGTGATTTCAGTGAAAATTTACAGAGTAAATTCACTTTCCATACAGCAGTTCAAATATACTTTGTCTCATAGCATTGACTATAATTTACCCCAATGCAACAGCTCCCCTCTCACTTCCTCCCAATAGTTACCTCTTCCTTGTGTCCTCCCTCCATGCACTCTGGCCCCCTGAACTGTCTTCTCATGCATAAACAACCTTCTTTCTTCCATGATTGTTCTCCTCAAGGAGTACATCACCCCAGGTAAATGTTCAACTCATATGCCTGTCTTTTGTTTGGCTGGAAGCCACAGGAGTGGGATCAATTCCAGACCTGAAGGACAGCAAAGGACCACAGTCTCAGTGGTTCCACCAAACTTAGTCACACCAGCAAACCTGGGCCCCCCTTTTTTTTCCAAATGATTTTGAGTTTTCTTCCACATTGTTCTCCCTCTCGATCCAGGATCTCCTACACAGGTCCCCCCTCCAAGTGGTTGGCAGTGGTAGCTGGGCACCATCTAGTTTCTCCAGTCTCATGATCATTTAGGCTGTGGATCGCATGGTGCACCAGTCACCAGAACTAATTGTTTCCATGAATCTTTGGTTTTCTTCATTCTTCTTTGCTGTGGATGAGGAGAGACCCATCGTTGCATCTAGATGGCTGCTCACAAGCTTTTAAGATCCCAGTCACTACTCACCAAAGTAGGAGGTGGAACAATATTTTGTGTAGTATGTTATGCCCATTGAGCTTGATGTCCCCTGCAACTATGGTCCCGAGCCCACAGGTTCAACTACTTGATGCCTCTGTGTAGCTGACTGTGACCAAAAAGTGGCTACAACCTTGTCCCTTGTCAGCTCTACTATACACCTGGGAATTCTTACAGATCATACAAATAAATTTATAGGACCATTGCCTGCCAACCCTATACATGGTTTTGGGTACACTCCCTGCTACATAGACATGTCTAATAGTTCAGCCTGTCCACCCATCTATCCACCTGTAAACCCATGTTTGCCTTCACTGACAATGCTGTACTGTATATGCAAAAGGGTTCATCTTTGTTGTCTGTACTTACCATGTACCTCTCTATGTCTTCCTTTTCCTCAATGCTACCATGTTGATCACTCACATTTGGTACATTACCCTTCTCTTCACCCAAATCAACACTTATCTCTACCTATCTAATAGTGTTCCCTACCCTGCCCTCCCACCCCTGATAACCAACAAAGAAAATTTCCTTCTATAGATAAACCTTTCATTGACTTTTACAATAACGGACTAATACAATATTTGTCCTTCTGGGATTGACTTATTTCACTCAGCATAACGTCCTCCAAGTTCATCCGCATTATGCAGTGTTTTTCAGGTTCTATATTATTCGTTAGGTTGCATAGTATTCCGTTGTGTGTATGTACCACAGTTTGGTTATCCATTCCTCAAATGATGGACACCTAGGTTGTTTCCACCTTTTGGCTATTTTAAATACTGCTGCAAGGAACATGGGTGTGCATATATCTGCTCTTGTCATGGCTTCATTTCTTTAAGACATATACCTAGTACTGGAATGGCTGGGTCAAATAGTATTTCTAATTCCAACTTTTTAAAGAATCGCCATACTGCTTTCCACAGTGGTTGCACCATTTTACAGTCCCACCAGTAGTGTCTGAGAGTCCTAATCTCTCCACATCCTTGCCAGCATTTGTTATTTTCTGTCTTATTGAATTTTACTACTAGTGCTGGGGCAAGATAATATCACACTGTTGTTCTGATTTGCATCTAATGGCTAATGATCGTGAGCATCTCTTCATATGTTTGTTGGCTGCCTCAGTGTCCTCCTTGATGAAGTTTCTATTTATGTTTTCTGCCCATTTTTTAATTGGATTATTTGTCTTTTTGTTATTGAGTTGGAGTTTTCTATAAATTCTAGAGATAAGTCCCTTGTCAGATACATCATTACCAAATATTTTTTCCCAATCTGTAGGTTCTCTTTTTTTCTCTTTTGGAGAAGTTTTTAGAAGCACATAAAAAATTAATTTTGAGAAGATCTCATTAATCTAGTTTCTCTTCTGCTATTTGTGCCTTTTGGGTTAAGCTTGATAGTCTATTTACGCCATA
>NW_006925948.1:5086-5931 GCF_000298275.1 Orycteropus afer afer | reverse complement strand
TAGGATTTTGTTGAAGATTTTTGCATCTATATTCATGAGGGATATTGGTCTGTAGTTTTCCTTTTGAGTGATGTCTTTGCCTGTTTTTGGTATCAGGGTTACTTCTTAAAATGAGTTAGGAAGAATTCCATCCTATTCTATGTTTTGGAATATTTTGAGTAGGATTGGTATCATTCTTCTCTGAATGTTTGGTAGAATTCTCCAGTGAAACCGTCTGGGCCAGGATTTTTTTTCTTTTAATGGTAATTTTTTGATGACCTGTTCAATTTCTTCTTTTGCTATGGATCTGTTCAACTTTTCCACATCAGTGTGTGTGGATTTATGTAAGTGGTGTGTTTCTAGAAATCTGTCCATTTCTTTCAGATTTTCAAATTGGTTGGAGTAGAGTTCTTCATAGTATCCTGATATTATCCTTTTTATTCCAGTTGGTTCTGTTGTGATGTCACTCATTTCGTTTCTTATTTGTGTTATCTATATTCTCTCCCTCTTTTCCTTTGTTAAATTTGCCAGTGGTTTGTCAATTTTATTAATCTTTTCAAAAAACTAACTTCTGGTTTTGTTGATTTTTTCTATTATTCTTCTATTTTCTGTTTCATTAATTTCTGCTCAAATCTTTATTGTTTCCTTTCTTCTGGTGACTGTAGGCTTTTCTTGCTGTTCTTTCTCTAATTGTTGAAGATGTTGGTTTAAAGTGTTGATTTTGGCTCTTTTTTCATTTTTGATGTGTGCATTTATTGCTATAAATTGGCATCTGATCACTGCTTTTGCTGTGTCCCAAAGATTTTGGTATGTTGTGATTTCATTCTCATTTGATTCAAGGAATTTTTGAATTTCAATTTTGATTT
>NW_006925948.1:1789-3142 GCF_000298275.1 Orycteropus afer afer | reverse complement strand
TTGATATATCTTTTACCAACCTTTGATTTTTAGACTATTTTTGTCTTTGTCCCTAAGGTCTGTCTCTTGTAGACAGTATATTGATGGGTTTTGTTTTCTTATCCAATCTGCAACTCTCCGTCTCTTGAGTGGTTCATTTAATTTGTTATCATTCAGTGTAATTATTGACAAGTATGAATTGTTTGCTGTCATTTTGTTATGTGTTTTTTCATGGTGCCCCTAGTTTCTTTGTTCCATATTATTTTCTGTGCTGAGCTCATTATGTTTATGGTTATGTTATCATTTCCTTTGTTGCTATTGTTTTAGTATTTGCTGAATATTTGTGCTTGTCCTCTTTTTTATTGTGATGTGAAGGTTTATCATGTTTCTTTGAGATTACCCTGTGATTTATAATTTTCTCCCCCAGTTTAGAATAGTCCATTCTATCTTGCAGCTCTCTTGACTTCTTCACCATTTAGAAGTTCTGTAACTACACAGTATTTTCCCTAGTTTTGGTTTCTAGTTGTCCTCACCTACCAATTGATGTCTCTGGTTTCCTGTTTACAACATTGTAAGCTTATTTTACTTTGGATATGTCCATAGCTGTGGTTTCTGGCTTATGTTATATTTTGTGTTAATGATTGGTTGTTTGCTATTTTTGGTTCTGTATTCAATGGACTCCCTTCAGTATCTCTTGTAAGGTTTGTCTGGTTTTAACAAATTCCCTTAGTTTCTGCTTATCTGGAAATCTCCTAATTTCCCCATCATATTTAAGGTACACTTTTGGCGGGTATGTAATTCTTGATTGAAAATTTTTCTCTCTCAGGGTTTTATATATACCATCCCATTGCCTTCTTGCTTGCATGGTTTCTGTTGAAAAATCAGAGCTTATTCTTACTGGTTGTCCTTTGTAAGTAACTTTTTGTTTTTCCCATGCTGCTTTCAGGATTCTTTCTTTGTCTTTGGTTTTGGTGAGTTTGATAATGATATGTCTTGGTGATTTTCTTTTGGGGTCCATCCTGTTTGGGGTTCATTGGACTCCCTGAATGGATATATTCTCATCTTTCATCACATCAGGGAAGTTCTCCTTGAGCAAATCTTGGACTATTTTCCCAGTGGTTTTATTATTTTCTTCCTGTTCTGGAATTCCAATGATATGTAGGTTATTCCTTTTGATGGTATCCCACATGAATCTTAGGCTTTCTTCATTTTGTTTTGATGTTTTTTTCTGATTGATCCCTTTCCAAAGAAGTATTCAGGTATTTGTCTTCAATCTTATTAATTCTGTCTTCCATTGCATCAATTCTACTCCTTTGCCCTTTCAGTGTGTTATCTAATTCTAACAATTTAATATTAATCTTCTGAATTTCTATC
>NW_006925948.1:0-724 GCF_000298275.1 Orycteropus afer afer | reverse complement strand
AAAACAGAAAATAAAATTGGGGCAGGGTGGGGCAGGGCACCCAGGCTCTGTCCAAGCATGCAAACTGGATGGGAATCTTGCAGGCCCAGAAGTTGGGTGGGAGTGGGGGGTGACTGCACCTCCATTCAGTAAGTGGATGTGGGGTATAAGACTAACAAGGAGAATGTTGCACCTTTCCATTCTTCCAGGTCCGGAATGTCCTTGGGTTCCCAGGAATTGGATACTGTTCTTAAGTCTCTGGAATCTGAGAGAATGCTGTCACTTTAAATATCCAAAATGGTCAAACTGCTTGTAAACATTCAAAATGGCTGCACCCTCCGGACCGGCAAAAGTCCACAGATTAGCCCACCTTTCTCTTCTCTGCTTGCCCTTTTATCCCCCAGCCACCAGAGCAGTCCTCCGTGCTGTCCCTGCCTAGCAGGGCTGATTTTTAGGTTAATTCTTAGGACTTACCACCACTTGGCAATATTCAAGCTGTCTGTGCCATCAGGATTGCTGCCAGACCGCAGCTCCGTATGTCTCCTTTTTTGGTGTTTTCATGCAAATTCTGCTAGTTGGAGTTTAGTCCACTTCTATATCCTTCCCTTCAAGGCTCAGGGGTCTAAGATTATCTTCTGTGTCTGTGTTAATTGGTTCCTCTTTTCTTTGTTAAGGAGGGTATTTGCAGTCTTTCTGCCTATTCTGCCATCTTACCAGAGATCTGTCAATCAACTGTTTTTTTTTT
>NW_006925947.1:8190-9670 GCF_000298275.1 Orycteropus afer afer | reverse complement strand
AAGTGGGAGGGGAGCTGCTGCATTGTAAATTTTGGTCAATGACATGAGACAAAGTATATGTGAACTGCTGTATGAAAAGTGAATTTACTCTGTAAATTTTCACCCAAATCCTTTTAATAAAAAAAAAAAAGACCCAAGACTATTAATTTATGTTTAGTATTTATTCCATCCTTACTATGTGGCAGATGTTGTGCAAGGTTCTGTCTATAGACCATAAAGGCATTGCCACTAAAAGAGCTAGCCAGTTAAGCTCAAGAAGCTGCTCATTTGGAATACAGAGTATGTTCACCTCACAAATGATAACATGGCATCTGAGAAATAAATATTTTTTTTTATTCCCATAATTAAAAATACAATCTAGATACTGGAATTGTTATGAGCTAAATGGGCTTTGTTTGTGAATGAACAGAAGAGAATGCCTGTCAAGATAGCAAATGCTGATATGAGAGTTACACAGACCTAGGACTTAGCGTGCTAATGAGGAGTATCATTTTCTGGTTATATTTGGTGATTATTTTAAATTTATTAAAGTAGGAATTTTAAAAGGATTTTTTTATAACACGTTGGAGAAGTGTTCCTAGGAGTATTTGTCATGGAAAGAACAATAAGCAGAGGGGCCTCGATTGGTAATTTCAAAGACATAAAGAATGTATTCTACTGCTGCATGGAAGGTATTTGAGTAAATGTCTTCTATTTATGGCTACTAATTGAGATGATTGTGTTAATTTAGTGTCTAGATTTAAAAGGACTAGATAATTTCATGACTAAATCTTATTTTTAGGAATATGAAGTAAAAAAAAAAGGGGAAATCACATTTTTTTGGTAGGCTTTAAAAGAAAAACTCCTTGTTGTTGTTGTTGTTGTGATGTGCCGTTGAGTCAGACCCGACTCATAGCAAGCCTTCCTTGGGTTTCCAAGGCAGTATCACTGTGGAAGTAGATTGCTCGACCTTCCTTCTGAGGAGTGGCTGGTGGGTTTGAACCACTTGACTTCTGGTTAGCAGTCAAGTGCCTTAGGCACTATGCTACCAGAGCTCCCTGGAGTATATATATATATAATGGGCTATTTTGTTGCTCTTGTGATTGTTTTCATTATTATTGTTGATATTAGCACTTTGCTTTTCTGTGAAACATCAGAAACAAAACACTAGATTTTACAGTTTGGTAATGGATATGTAACAAGACCACTCTCGTTAGCATAATATACTCTACAAATTTGTTGAAATTATTTATGAGCCTTTCAGATACAAAGAGTCTGTGATAAGTAGGCAGCTAATAGCCTGCTTCGCAATTTTGCACATTATTTTGTATTGTGTAATCTGTAAATTAGCAGTTTGGGTCAATATCCACAGCTGTGACACTGTCTGAGGGTTCTTAAAAGCAGAAAACCAGATGCTAAATCAAGGTGCAGAATTTAATATGTCACCATCTGAAGAGTAATACCATTTTAGCCTTTCATGTAGATATAACTAACTTTAGGG
>NW_006925947.1:2112-4040 GCF_000298275.1 Orycteropus afer afer | reverse complement strand
GGGAGGGTAACAAGGGAAAGTGTTCAGTGCAGATCAGTGAGTAAGCACCAGCCCGCCTGTGCTTACCTTGCTCCCGGAGACCCGGTCCCTCTCGAGAGGGTAACAAGGGAGCCGTCTGAGCACTAGTGACTGGGTTTTACACCTTTCTCCTGCTCTTCCGGCCTGCTACTCCGAGGCTGTATCTCTACGGAAAAAAGATTGCTCAGTCTTCCTTCCACGAAGTGGCTGATGGGTTTGAACTCTAAGCCTTCTGGTTAGGAATCAGATGCCATCAGTGCTCCCTTAATATGAACATTCTAGTGACATACTAAATTGTCACTCATTAAAAATATTCCACAAAACCAGAAATAAGTAATGTTTTATCAGATGTCTGGATTTTTTGGAATTTCTCTGCAAAATTAGGGCATTATGTGTAATAAATACCCTTGTACTTTGTAATAAGCTGAATGCTTTCCTTAACCTTGATTCTAGCTAGTGAACAATGACCATCATAGAAGCCTTTTTAAATGTTTTATTATAAAGAATTTCAAACATAATCCAAGGTAGACAGAATAGTATAGTGAACCCATGTGAACATATCACCTAGCTGCAACAGTGATCAATTCATGGCTGATTTTGTTTCATCTGTACCCTACTTCCTCCTCCCCATGTAATTTTGTGGCGCATCCCAGACCTCTTACCATTTCATCAGTAATTATTTCAGATTGTAATTCTAAAAAGTAAGAACTTAAAGAAAACAGCCGCAATACTATTATACTACTAAAAATTAGCAGCTCTGGTAGCATAGAGTCTAAGGCACTAGACTGCTAACCAGAAGGCTGGCAGTTCAAACCTACCAGCCACTCCTCAGAAGGAAGGTTGGACAATCTACTTCCATAGTGATACTGCCTCAGAAAACCAAGGAGGGGTCGCTATGAGTCGGGTCCGACTCGACAGAACATAACAACAACAACTAAAAAATTAACAGTAATTCCTTAATATTATCAAATAGTCAAAATGTTCACATTTCTAATAGTCTCATTAAGTCTTTGTTCTTGTTTTTTGTTTTCCACATGGGATCATTGTGGTTGATTGATAGGTCTTTTAGGTCTCTTAATTTTTAGGTTTCCCTGCATATCTTGCCCAACCTCTATCTCTCTCTTCCTTGCATATTATTTGTTGAAGAAAACGGGTTATTTGTTCTAGTTTCTCATAGTATGAATTTTGCTGATTGCCTTTTTGTGGTGGAGTTTAATGTGATCTTTTGTCCTCTGATTTTATTTGTGAATTGGTAGTTAAGTCTAGAGGCTTGATCAAAATTCAGTTTGATGTTTTGGCAGGATTGTATAATAAGTAGAGTGGTTTTCTTCTGTCAGAAGGTACATAGTGTCTGTCTCTCTTTTTGTGATATTGCAGATATCAATGCACAATAACTAGAGGCATTAATTAATTGTTGTTGTTGTTAGGTGCCATTGAGTCAATTCTGACTCAGAGACTGTGTACAACAGAACAGAACACTGCCCGGTTGGTCCTGCACTCTCTTCATAATCGTTCCTGTGTTTGAGCCCAGTGTTGCAGTCACTGTGCCACTGAGAATCTTCCTCTTCTTGCTGACCCTGTACTTTGCCAAATGTGTTGTCTCTCTCCAGGGCCTGGGTCCCTCCTAACATATCCAAAGTACGGGAGAGTAAGTATTGCCATCGTCACTTGTAAGGAGCATTCTGGCTGGACTTCTTCCAGGACAGATTCATTTGTTTTTCTGGCCGTCCATGTTATATGTTCCATATTCTTCTCCAACACAGTTGTCCCAACTTTTATGTGCATATAAGGTGATTAAAAATACCGTGACTTGGGTCAGGTGTACCTTAGTCCTCAAGGTGACATCTTTGCTTTTTAACACTTTACAGAAATCTTTTGCAGCAGATTTGCCAATGCAGTATGTCACTTGA
>NW_006925947.1:1117-1752 GCF_000298275.1 Orycteropus afer afer | reverse complement strand
TATCCATTTGTTCTTTTCAAAAGATTGGCTCTTGGTCTGTGTGTAGATTCCAGTTGAGGACAATTAAGTATTCTGAAATTCCTGTTCTTCATAATATTATCTATAATTTGTTATGATCCACACAGTCAAATCCCTTTGCATAGTCAGTAAAGTTTTTTCTCTGCTTTCAGCCAGGATCCATCTGACATCAGCAGTGATAGGCTTCATTCTATGTCCACATCTGAATCCAGCTTGAGTTTCTAGCAGTTTCCCGTCAATATACTGCTACAACTGTTTTTTGGATTTTTTTTTTTTAATTTTTATTGTAATTTGGTGAAAGTTTACAGAGCAAATTCACTTTCCATACAGCAGCTCACATACTCTTTGTCTCATGACACTGACTGTGATTTCCCACAATGCAACAACTCCTCTCCTTACTTACCTCTTCCCTGTATCCTTCCCTTCCCTGCACTCCTGCCCCCAGAGCTGGTGCCCTGTGCATACACAGCCCTTCTTTTCTCCCATGATTGATCTTTCCAAGGAGTATATCTACCTAATGTAAATGCTTAGCTCATATGGCCGTCTTTTGCTTGGTTGGAAGCCACAGGAGTGAGTTCAGTTCCAGACCTGAAGTGCAGTTAGGGGTCATAGCCTCA
>NW_006925947.1:0-628 GCF_000298275.1 Orycteropus afer afer | reverse complement strand
CTCCCCTTCCCTCCCACCCCTGGTAACCAACAAAGAAAATGTCCTCCAATATATAAACATTTCCTTAACTTTTCTGGTCCCTTTTTTTTAAAAAAATAAATAAATAATAATAATGATTTTGAGTGCTACAACTGTTTTTTAATTATCTTCAGCAAAATTTTGCTTACGTGTGATATTAATGATATCGTTCAATAATTTCTGCATTCTGTTGGATCACCTTTGTTTGGAATGAGCACAGATATGGATCTCTTCCAATCAGTTGGCCAGATAGCCATCTTCCAAATAATTTTTCATGGGTGAATGAGCACTTCGAGTGTTGCATCCTTTTATTGAAACATTTCAGTTGGTATTCTGTCAATTCCTAAAGCTTTGTTTTTGGCCAGTGCCTTCAGTGCAGCTTCGACTTCTTCATTACCATTAGCTCTTGATCATATGCTGATTCCTGACATATCTGAATGTCAACAATTGTTTTTGGTACAGTGACTCTGTATTCCTTTCATCTTTTTTTTTTTTTAAGTTATATTCTTTTATTTTTATTATTGTGATTTGGGTGAAGATTTACAGAGCAAATTCACTTTCCATACAGCAGTTCACATATACTTTGTCTCATGTCATGGACCACAGTTTA
>NW_006925946.1:3631-9721 GCF_000298275.1 Orycteropus afer afer | reverse complement strand
TTTAATTCAGCAAGAACTGGGTGAAATTTAATCATTCAGCTTTGGTCAAAAAGGCTTTATGAATTTCTCCTTTATAAAAAGTTTGCTTAAATATTCTAAGTTTTCATTTAAACACTTACTGCATTCCTTATTTCCCCAAATCTGAATTTAGCCCCTAAAAATTGTACTAGTTAGTTTTGGAAATAACACAGTTTTTGCCCAAATGACCAATTCATGAATATAACTTGAAGTTTCTGGCTTGAAGTGGAAATATTTCTCAAGACTATCTCACATGTAATTTCTGTTATAACTTTGTAAAGTTCTCTTGCAATGGAAAGAACCTGCCCATGATCCTCTATGATGGGGATCAACCTAAGTTTTCTGGTAACTATAATAAAATAACATGTTTCCTTATTCTCTTTTGTTTAGAACAGTCAACACTAAATTTGTGAGGGATTTAACAGTCAAATGACTTAGGCACTACGCCACCAGAGCTCCTGTATAATGAAATAGCATGTTTCCTTATTCCCTTTTGTTTGAAACAGTCAACACTAGGTTTGGGAATAATTAAAAAAAAAAAAAAAAAAAAAAAGTTCTAGGTAGCTCGAATACAGCCCTGTTCTTCATTTCATGAACCATTAGCAGGTCAAGAAAAAAAAAAAAAAAAAAAAACTTTTTTAGAAAGTATATGACTTCAGAGACTGTGGTCAGCAAAGCCTGATCTTGTGTTTCCCTCCTACCTTGGGCTCACATTCAAAGATAAGAATAAATCTTACTAATCCATTTACATTTTAAAGACAAAAGATAGTCAATTTACCTACTAGTTTCACCTTAAAACATATTACTCCTTTTCCTTAAATAAAACACATTCTATAATATTTAACATACACAAAAACCAAACCAAACTCACTGCCATTGGGTCAATTTCTACTCATAGTGACTCTCCTTGGGTTTCGGAGGCAGTATCTCTACAAAAGTAGATTGCCAATCTTCCTTCCAAGGAGTGGCTGGTGGGTTTGAACTGCCAGACATCTGGTTATCAGTCAAATGTCTTAGCCACTACACCACCAGAGCTCCCAATATTTAACTTAAGTTACTTAGAAAGATTTTACCTTCAAGGTTGTCATAAAGATAATTTTTGCCACAATGAATTTATTTCATTAATTCTTTGTAATATTAGGACTAATTCATATAAGTATCTTTGATTAGACCAAATCTGAGCAAGTTCCTAGAAGAAATATTTTCTAATTTAATATTATCATGTGGAGGTAAAAATTATATATATACATAATCCTATCTTTTGCAAAGGAGCTCTGGTAGTGTAGTGCCTAAGGCATTTGACTGATAACCAGAAGGCTGGCAGTTCAAACCCACCAACCACTCCTCAGAAGGAAGATTGGGCAATCTACTTCTGTAGTGATATCACTTTGGAAACCCAAGGAGGGGTCGCTATGAGTTGGATCTGAATCGATGGCACATAACATTTTTTGCAAGCTTTATAAGACTTTCTTAAAATAATTTGTTTCCTTTAAGGCCTTGTTACACCAATAAAAACAAACAATTTTTAATGAACTTTTCAAATGAACTACTTTGTATTAAAGTTTCTTAGAGTAGCTACTGAAAGACTAATTCATAAAACAGCAGCAAGAAGCAGTTTTGTTTGGAGCCAAGGCTTAGAACAACCTCATGGTGGCACACAGAGGAAGATAAAGGATACCCAGATTGGATGATCTTTATTTTATTTATTTTTTTAATTGTGCTTTGGGTGCGAATTTATAGACCAGGGTTTGTTTTACACTCAACAGTTTGGGTACATTTGGTTTCACTCCCCAAACCCTAACCCACTCTCCTCCTCTTCCTTCCCAGTGACTGACCCCCCCATCCCTGTGCCTTTCTTAGTTATGCACTCCTGTCTGTCCAGCTTTTCTTTTGTGTGAATGTTGCTCCTCTGGTGCCCCATTGCCAATTGCTCCAAGGGATATACCTCTGTACTTGGGTACTCACAAAACTGAGTACCTTTCCCCAAGCAAACACTTCCTTGACTTTTTACAGTAATGGGCTCATAGAATATTTGTCCTTCTGCAATTGACTTATTTCACTCAGCATAATGTTCTTCAGGTTCATCCACCTTGTGAGATGATTCACATATTCTTCATTGTTCTTTAATGTAGCGTAGCATTCCATTGTGTGAATTTACCATAATTTGATTATCTATTCATCTGATGGGCATTTAGGTTGTTTCTGTCTCTGCTATAGTGAATTGTGTTGCGATGAACATGGGTGTATACATGTCTGTTCATGTCCTGTCTCTCAACTCTTTAGGATATATTCCTAGTAATGGAATTGCTCATTGAAATAGTATTTCTATTTTCAGTTTTTTAAGGAAACACCTCACCATTTTCCACAATGGTTGTACAATTTTACAATCCCACCAGCAGTGTATGAGAATTCCAATCTCTACACAACCTCGCCAGCATTTGTTATTTTCTGTCCTGTTGAACTTTGTTATTATTGCTGGGGTGAGATGGTATCTCACCGTTGTTTTGCTTTGCATCTCTCTAATGGCTAATGATCATGAGCAATTTCTCAGGTGTTTGTTGGCCTCCAGCATTTCCTCTTTAGTGAAGTGTCTTTTCATGTCCCTTGCTCATTGGATTTAATTGGATTGTTTGTCTTTTTGGCATTGAGGTGTTGAAGTTTTCTATAAATTTTGGAGATAAGTCCTTTGTCATATATGTCATAGGCAAATATTTTCTCCCAATCTGTGGGTTCTCTTTTTACCCTTTTGGAAAAGTCTTTTGATGAACATAAAAACTTAATTTTTAAAAGGTCCCAATCATCTAGCTTCTCTTCCTCCTCCACTTCCACCACCTTCTCCTGCATTCTGGGTTATGCTTGATAGTCTATTTATGCTGTAAATTAGGGCCCTTAGATTTGTCCCTGTTTTATCCTTGATGAACTTTATAGTTTTGGGTTTTACATTTAAGTCTCTGATCCAGACTAAGATGCTCCTGGCCCAAGCCATGATATTTTCAATCACCTCATATGCATATGAGAGTTAGAGAACAAATAAGGAAGATTTAAGAAGAATTGATGCTCTTGAATTGTGGTGTTGGCAAAGAATGCTGAAAGTACCATGGTCTGCTAAAAGAACTAACAAATCTGTCCTGAAAAAAAGTGCAGCTGGAATGCTCATTGGAAGTGAGAATGGCCAGACTTCATCTCACCTACTTTTGTCATGTTCTCAGAAGGGACCATTCTCTGGAGAAGGATGTCATGCCTGGTAAAGTGGAGCTTCAATGAAAGAGGGGAAGTCCCTCAACAAGATGGATAGACACAGTGGCTGCAGTTATGGGCTCAAGTACAATACGGATTGTGAGGCTGGAACAGGACCAGGCAGTGTTTCATTCTGCTGTATATATAGTCTCTATGAGTCAGAGACAACTTGATGGCAATAACAATAAAAACAACAACAACATGTAAAACTAACAGCCAACATTATTCTCAATGGAGAGAGAGTGAAATCATTCTCCTTGCAAACAGGAACAAGAAAAGGATGCCCTCTATCACCAATCTATTCAACATCATATTGGAAGTTCCAGCCAGGGCAATAAGGCAAGAAAGTGAAATCAAAGGCATCCAGGTTGGTATGATATGATATGATTCTATACATAGAAAACCCAAGAAACTCAAAAAAAAAAAAAAAAAAACTACTGAAAAGAATTGACAGATTAAGCATAGTGGCAGGACACAAAACCAACATACAACATTTAGTTGGATTCCTCTACATCAGCAAAGAGATTGATGAAAAAGAAATAAGGAAATCAATACTATTTACAATAACCACCAAAAAAATAAAATACTTGGGAATAAATCTTACCAGGAACACAAAAGACCTATACAAAGAAAACTACAAAAGACTGCTTCAAATACCCATAAGAGATCTACATAAATGAAGAAAATACCATGTTCATGGACAGGAAGATTGAATATTGTGAAAATATCAGCACTACTCAAAGCAATCTATGGATTCAATGCAATCCCAATCCGGATCCCATCAACATTCTTTATGAATATGAAAAAACCAATCACTAAATTTATATGGAAAGGAAAGAGACCTCAAATAGCATAGTGCCTAAGGCACTTGACTGCTAACCAGAAGGGTGGTGGTTCAAACCTACCAGCCACTCCTAGGAAGATTGGGCAATCTACTTCCATAGTGATACTGCCTCAGAAACCAAAGGAGGAGTGGCTATGAGTAGGGTCCGACTCAGCAAATAACAACAATTGAAGAAAAAGAACAAAGTAGAAGGTCTCACACTCCTGGATCTTAAAACCTACTATGCAGGCACAGTAGTCAAAACTGTCTAGTATTGGTATAATGACAGCCACATAGACCAATGGAATAGAATTGAGAACCTAGAAATAGATGCACTGACATATGGTCAGCTGATCTTTGACAGTCACTAGGACTAATTGTTCCCATGCATTTTTGACAAAGGGCTGAAATCCATTAAATGGGCAAGAGATGGTCTCTTTAACAAATGGTGTTGGAAAAATTGGATATGCATTTGTAGAAAAATGAAACAAGATCGGTACCTCACACCATACAAAAAAACTAACTCCAGATGGATCAAAGACTAAAAAGTAAAATCTAAAACTATAAAGGTCCTCAAGGAAAAAATAGGAACAAATTTAGGGGCCCTATGGCATATGCCTAAGGCACCTGACTGCTAACCAGAAGGGTAGTGGTTCAAACCCACCAGCCAATCCTTGGAAGGAAGGGTGGGCAATATACTTCCGCGTGATGCCGCCTTGGAAACCCAAGGAGGGGTCACTGTGATTCGGATCCGATTCCATGGCAGTGGATGCTTTGCATTGCGTTGCAACCCAAAATGCACAAACAGCAGAAGATAAAGTAGATGAATGGAACCTTCTCAAAATTATTTTTTTCCCCTTTTTTTAAAATTGTTATTTGGGTGCAATTTACAGAGCAAATACACTTTCCATACAGCACTTCACATACACTTTGTCTCATGACATTGACCACAATTTACCACAATGCAACATCTCCCCTCCTACTTCTTAGCGATAGGTACCTCTTCCGTGTCCATCCCTCCACGCACTCCTGCCCCCTGAGCTGTCTCCCTGTGCATAAGAAGCCCTTCTTTCTCCCATGCTTGTTCTCGCCAAGGAGTGTATCTACCTCAGGTAAATGTTCAACTCATATGCCTGTCTATTGTTTGGCTGGAAGCCACAGGCGTGGGTTCAATTCCAGACCTGAAGGGCAGCTAGGGGCCATAGTCTCAGTGGTTCCACCAGGCTCTATTGCACCAGCAAACCTGGTCCTCCCCCCCCCACTTTTTCTTTTCCAAATGATTTTGGGTTTTGTTCCATATTGCTCTCCCTCTCTATCCAGGATCTCCTACATAGATCCTCTTCCAATTGGTTGACAGTAGTAGCAGGGCACCATCTAGTTCTTCTGGTCTCATAGTCATATATGCTGCAGATTGGATGGTGTACCAGTTGCTAGGACTAATTGTTTCACATCTCTCTGATAGCTCTGGTAGCATAGTACTTAAGCATTTGACTGCTAACAAGAAAGCTGGTGGTTCAAACCCACCAGCCACATCTCGGAAGGAAGATGGGGAAATCTACTTCCATAGTGATACTGCCTTGGAAACCCAAGAAGGGGTCGCTATGAGTCGGCTCCGACTCAATGGCACGTAACAACAACAACAAAAAAAAACAGCAATAGCTAATGATCGTGAGCATTTCTTCATATGTTTGTTGGCCACTTGAATATCGTCCTTGGTAAAGTGTCTATTCATGTCTTCTCCCCATTTTTTAATTGGATTGTCTTTCTGTTATTGAGGTGTTGGAGTTTTCTATAAATTCTAGAGATAAGTCCCTTTTCAGATATGTCGTTACCAAATATTTTTTCCCAATCTGTAGGTTCTCTTTTGACACTTTTGGAGAAGTCTTTGAAAATACATAAAAAGTTAATTTTTAACACGCGCTGGAGAGAACAATCATGGGAGAAGGAAGGGCTGCTTATGCACAGGGAGATAGCTCAGGGTGCAGAAGAGTATGAAGGGATGGACACTGGGA
>NW_006925946.1:0-576 GCF_000298275.1 Orycteropus afer afer | reverse complement strand
TGTTGGATTTTATCAAATGCCTTTTCTGCATCAATTGATATGATCATGTGGTTCTTCTCCTTTATTTATGTGGTGGATGATGTTGATTGTTTTTCAAATGTTGAACCATCCTTGCATGCCTGATATGAACCCCACTTGGTCATAATGAATGATTTTCTCAATGTGTTCTTGCACTCTATTGGCTAACATTTTGTTGAAGATTTTTGCATCTATATTCATGAGGGATATTGGTCTGTTTTCCTTGAGTGATGTCTTTGCCTGGTTTTGGTATCAAGGTTATGCTAGCTTCATAAAATGAGTTAGTGAAGATTCCATCTTTTTCTATGTTTTGGAATAGTTTGAGTAGGATTGGTATCAGTTCTCTGAAAGTTTGGTAGAATTCTCCAGTGAAACCACCTGGGCCAGGACTTTTTTTAGTTGGTAATATTTTTTAATGACCTGTTCAATTTCTTCTTTTGTGATGGTCCTGTTCAACTTTTCCAAATCAGTCTGTGTTAGTTTAGGTAAGTGGTGTGCTTCTAGAAAACTGTCCATTTCTTCCAGATTTTCAAATTTGTTGGAGTACAGTTCTTCATA
>NW_006925945.1:4290-9626 GCF_000298275.1 Orycteropus afer afer | reverse complement strand
CCTCCCACCCCTGGTAACCAACAAAGAAAATTTCCTTCAATAGATAAACCTTTCCTTAACTTTTACAATAACAGACTAATGTAATATTTGTCCTTTTTGTGATTGACTTATTTCACTCAGCATAATGTCCTCCAAGTTCATGCACGTTATGCGGTGTTTTGCTGCAACTGTTTTTGAATTACCTTCAGCAAGATTTTACTTGCATGCGATATTAATGATACTGTTCAATAACTTCCACATTCTGTGGGATCATCTTTATCCTAAATGGGTACAAATAATGGATTTCTTCCAGTCAGATGGCCAGGTAGCTGTCTTCCAGATTTCTTGGCATAGACAAGTGAGTGCCTACAGCACGGCGTCCATTTATTGAAGCATCTCAAAGGGTATTCCATCAATTCCTGGAGTCTTGTTTTTCACCAATTACTTCAGTGTGGCTTGGACTTTTTTCAACACCCTTGGTTCTTGATCCCATGCTACCTCCTGAAATAGTTGAATGTCAATCATTTTTGGTACAGTGACTGTGTATTCCTTCCATCTTCTTTTGATGTTTCCTGCAGCATTCAATATTTTACCCATAGAATCTTTCAGTAGTGCAACCTGAGGCTTGAATTATTTCTTCCATTCTTTCAGCTTGAGAAATGCTGAGCGTGTTCTTCCCTTTTGGTTTTCTAACTCCAAGTCTTTGCACATTTCATCACAATATTTTACTTTGCCTTCTTGATCTGCCCTTTGAAATCTTCTGTTCAGCTCTTTTATTTCCATTTCTTCCATTTGCTTTAGCTACTCTCTGTTCAAAAGCAAGTTTCAGTCTCTTCTGATGTCCATTGTGGTCTTTTCCTCCTTTCCTGTCTTTTTAATGACCTTTTGCTTTCTTCATCTGTGATGTTCCTGATGTCATCCCACAATTCATTTGGTTGTCAGTCATTGGTGTTCAGTGTGTCAAATCTGTTCTTCAGATGGTCTCTAAATTCAAGTGGGATATAAGCAAGGTTGTACTTTGGCTCTTGTGGACTTGTTTTCATTTTCTTCAGCTTCAGCTTGAACTTGCATAGGAACAATTGATGGTCTGTTTCACAGTCAGCTCCTGGCCTTGTTCTGGCGGAAGATACTGAGCTTCTGCATTGATCTGATTCCTGTGTATTCCGTCTGGTGAGGTCCACGTGTATAGTGGCTGTTTATGTTGCAAGATTCTATCATGTGATCTTCGGCATCATTTCTATCACCAAGGCCCTATTTTCCGGCTACCAATGATTCTTCTGTTTCCGAGTTTCACATTCCAATCAGGAATCATCAATACATCTTGATTGCGTATTTGATCAACTGCAGACTGCTGAAGTTGGTAAAAACCTTCAATTTCCTTGTCTTTGGTTTTGGTGGTTGGTGCATAAATGAGTAATAGTAGTATTAAGTGGTCTTCCCTGTAGGTGTATGAATATTATCCTATCACTGACAGTATTGTACTTCAGGATAGATGTTGAAACATTCTTTGTGATGATGATTGCCATGTTGTGCCTCTTCAATTTGTCATTCCTGGCATAGTAGATTGTGGGGGTGGGTCCATGCAAATACATTGTATGGAACCCTAATGTGGGGATCGGTCAGTTTTGCCAACCTGTTAGGCTTAAAATGAGCCCTCCCAGAGGCAGAAATGGGGGAACCTGACTACCACCAAGATGAAGAGATGGGAATGGAACGTGTCTGTTGGACCCGGGATCCCTGTGCGGGGAAACTCCTCAACCCAGGAGGCAGAGAGAGCTGTAACAGGTTGGCAAGGTGGCAAGAAGCAACAGCAGAGAAACTGTGGCAGCCAAACCAGGAGAGTGGCAGGAGATGGCTCAGTGGACTTCCTGGCCCACTGAGTAAGAAAACTGAGCGCCTTGGGGCAGGAGCCCTGCTAGCACTACATCTGGCAACCCATGGAGCTACAGCTGAGCACCGTCAGGCTGAGGCTTGCTGGCAGAGTGGGGCCTCTTTGGGCACTTATCGGCAGAGCTAAGAGTGCTGTTAACGGTTGTCTCAGCAGGGCAGAGGCCAAGGGCCAGAGAGAGAGGTGTGCTGTTGGCACTGCAGAGTTGTTTCTGACCCTGAATCCTAACCTGTTTGTTACTTCCCTGATGAAGTCCATAATTGTGAGAACTGTCTTGAGTTGTGTGTGGCCATTACAATGAATGACCCACCCGAGCAGGGAAGCAGTGAGCGGGAGGAACAGGTGGTGTCAGAGTCGGCAGAAAGGTTGGTGGGTGGAAGCACGTGTGATTTCTGCCTCACAGGAATCGGCTTTGGGCTGCAGATCTTGACCCTCATCCTCTGTTACAAAGTTCGAGGAGGTCTGATGGCATCACCCCCACACCATTTTCACATCATCTGTCATCCAAATTCTTAACAAACTAGGGTAGATGGAAACTCCCTCCACCTCATCAAATACACCTTCCACCTAAGATCGGAGGGATGGACACTCCCACCGCTTCTATCCGCCACTGCACTAGAGGCCTTAACCCACACAGTAAGCCAGAAGAATGTAAGGCATGCAGATTGGGAAGGAAGTAAAACTGTTTATTTGCAGATGAAATGATCATGCAGACTACTCCAAGAATCAGAAAACAGAAATGACTTCGGGGAAACTACCACCACAGGAGAGTGCTGTCGAGCACCAGTGCTGAGGACCTGGCGCCCACGTCGACGTGAGTCACCAGGAGTAGGAACAAGAGCTTCTAGAGGACTGGGGGGGGGGGGCTAGTGTTTTTGGCTGGACAGTCGAGAATCATGAAATGGAAAGTGGTGGAAAGCTCAAGGCTTCCAGTGCAACATGTCCCGGAGCACAGCCAGCGATCTGAAGAGTCAGATTTTATTGCTCAAGGACAACGTGGACTTCCATGTCCAGCTTCCTGGGGCGTGTAGTGTGACTCATGACTGTGGACACACAAGCCCCTAAGCCTGTGCTACCGCCCACGGCTACTTTCTAAGACACCCAAAAGGGCAATGGGTTGGATAAAAAGTGAAGGATGTTTGTTGTCCACAAACGCTTCCTCCGTCCCCTGCCTTGCCCCCAGTGGCCCTCCTTCCTGGGGCTCCTCACTGTTCAGGTCATCCGGGGCCTTGGGCCTAGCTGTGCCACCATCAGTGCCTGGGCTGGAGGCCACCAGAGCCTAAGCCGGCCTACAGCCGACCATGGTAACCAAGGGGGTCTGTGAAGGCTGGGGGATGCAGGCACTGGCTGGATTCAGGGCAGGGGGCATGCTGATGGACGGGGAGTACTCAGCACCCCTACTTCTTACGAGCCGACTGAGCCCCAGGACAGTCACGCTACAACTTTTCACATTACGAGGGGCCTGGGAGGGCCCTGGGCCCTACTCACTCTACTCTGCAGCACTTCCAGCAAGTCCAGAGAGATGGTCAGGGCTCCCCCTCACCCTGCTGCACTTGTACCCTGCTTCTCCTTGGCCCGTGCAGCCAACAGCCTGAGACCTGTACCCCCTTGTCCCTCTGATTGATGGCTCAGCCAGCCAAGGCCTGCCTGGGACCCTTTGTCCCTCCGGGGATGGGTCCCCCACCCCACAGCCCACGAGCTGCCAGGTACTCGCACACCGTCAGAACTTCCAGCCACGAGAACTTCAGACTTCCGGGTGTGGGCGTTGGCCCAGGTGCACACTCAGCTCTGAGACTCATCGCTCTCTTCAGGCCCCTGCCTGTCCGCAGGGCCCAGGCCCAGGCCTACAGGAGGAAGAAGAGATGCCACTTAAAGCAGGTGGGGCAAATCAAAGCAACAACGAGGTATCGCATCACCCAGTACTGAGAGCAAATTTCAGCAAGACAGCAAACAAAAAATGCAGTGAGGATATGGAGACTGGAGCCCCATACACTGCTGGTGGGAGTGTAAAATGGTGCCACCACTGTGGAAAACAGTATGGTGCTTCCTTAAAAAAGCTGGAAGTAGAGATACACTGTGATCCAGCAATCCCGCTACTAGGTATACAGGCTCGAGAAGCGCCATGACGTGAACAGATCCGTGCGCACCCACGTTCATCCCAGCACTATCCACGATGGCAAGAAGGTGGAAACCTAAAGGCCCATCCACAGAAGAACGGATCCACAAACGCTCGTCCAGACACACAGTGGAACGCTACACAACATTAAAGAACAATGAATCTGCGAAATATCTCACAACATGGATGGACTTAGAGGCCGTGATGCTGAGTGAAGTTAGTCAATCACAGAAGGACGGCTACTACATGAGACCATCACTGTAACAGGTCAAGGAAAGAAATGCTCTTTGACGGTTCCCAGGGGTGAGGGGTGGGAAGGTAAACCACTAACTTCAAGAGGAGACCTGTATTCCCTTGGAAGAGAATGAAAGGCAGGCGGGGGTTCCACCGGCCTCGTCACCTCAGCCCTGTGGGCGGCCCTGTAACTGCAATCATCGGGGAAGGCTGGCAGCCTCAGGCAGAGGGCAGCCGCTGTCATCAGGGTTAGCCGAGGGGCACAGAAGGCAGGAGCTGGGGCAGGGTCTTGCCCAGAATACCCTGCCCGCCAGGACAGTTTCCCCAGGGAGGAGGGGCCGGCCTGTGACGTCTTGTCCCGCGGGCAGCCAGAGGCACAAGTCTCTGGGGTGCCCCCTGTGCCCGGGCACAGCACGGGTACCTGGGAGGGAGCCCGAGGACAGGAGCTGCAGGCTGTCCAGCACCCCGTCCGCGTACAGCGCCAGCTTCCGCACCATCTTCTGTCGCGCCGCGTTGATGACAATCTGTGGTGGCGCCGACGAGGCCGTGCTACTCAGCGGCGACCCTGGGGCGCGGAGCGTGCGCTTAGCCGCTGGGGGGGTACCAAGGCAGCCTTCTCTAGGACTCCTCACTGGCCCTGGCCTAGCTCCGCGCGGCTTGTGGGTGGGCTGGCACTCCCCCGTGCTGGGCTCTCAGGGACAGGTGCTCCCCTTCCCTGGGTCCCTTCACCACAATGCGCGCCTCTGTCTGAGGCCGGCGGGCTCCCACCCCAGAGAAGCAGCCTCGCTCCCTAGGGACAGATGGGGCTGAACGGGAGGCCCAGGGTCCCCTTCTCAGAAGGCCAGGGGTATGGCGGGAGAAGGCCCTGCCCCCAGATACCTTCCAGGGCTGTGGGCCAGGAGCCTGGACTGCTCTCCCAGCTCTCTCGGGTGGCGCCCCCTGCCTGATCGCAGTCAGTCAGCCCGAGTGGTGCCGGGGTCCAAGTGACAGCCCCTTGCCCGGAGCTGCCTGGGTGGGCTGGGCCTGGGGGGAGGCTGGGGGTCAAGTGCCAAGAGCACAGGGCACCAGAGAGGCCAGACACACTCTCGTCACTCTCCACCGGCTGGTTGAGGCCTCTCT
>NW_006925945.1:0-4075 GCF_000298275.1 Orycteropus afer afer | reverse complement strand
ACCTGTGGGGGCAGAAAAGGCTCTCTGGGGAGGGCCGGGTGGAGAAAAGGCCCCAGTGCTGGCTTTCGTCACGGCCCTCAGAGCACAGCCCTGCTGCAGCACCGTGGGGTAGAGCGTGAGTCAATGAGACCCTTCTAGCCACGGTTTGTAACTCCCACCAGATGACTGGGGGAGCCTAGGCAAACGTGCGGTGTGTAGTGGTCCACTAGGGGGACTGGCGAGCTTGTTAGTAATGTAATAAGGAGTCTGACACCCCTGTGGGGCTGGGACTATGCAGAAAAGGGGTGTGGAACCCTACTATGGGGATCGTCAGTTCTGCCACCTGGCTAAGCTGAAAATGACTGACTCAGAGACAGGGGTGGGGGTGGGGGGGTCTCACTGCCATCCAGACAGATGAGCCAGGAGTGGCGTGTGGGTCCTCGGCCCCGAGACGCCTGTGCCCAACGGCCTCTATCTGAAAGGGAGGGCGGGAATGGTGGCACCGCTGATGTGGTGCAAGACAGTGGCAGCGGCGGCGGCAGCACGAGAGCGGCCCACGGTTTGCTGAACTAAGAGAGCTTCGTAACACTCGCCAGAGCAGGGACGAGGCCCGGGCGGTACGCCGAGGGCCCGAGAAGCCACATTCTGGGTGCGGCTAGGAGAAGCTGTCCTGTTGCAAGCACTGCATCCTGAGTGTATTCCTGAACTGGAAGTGGAACCTGCTGCTGCCGGAACAAACCCCACAATCCTGAGCACGGTCTGGGAGTTCTGCGTGGCTGTTGGAATAAATTATCCCACCCAGCAGAGAAGTAGAGAGTGCCGTGGTTGGGACGGTGGGTGTTGGAGGAGGTAAAAAGGTTGGAGGGCGGTGGCACGTCTGATCTCTGCCTCACAGGAATCAGCCTGGGGCTGACGCTGCCGATGGCAAGTCTCTCTCCCCCTTGTGAAGTTACAGGAGGTCAGAGGCTGCCTACCGGGTGACCTTTTAGCAGACACCCTGTGGTCAAACCACAAGACTTGTCTAGGCTGTCTGCCACCTTCCTGGGGCTGTGGGGACCACCAACCTGGCAACTGGCTAAGCTCTGGCCCGTGATCCTCTGTCCCTGTTACCAGGAGCCCTGAGTCCTGGCTGCCAGCACCAAGGACTGAGAAAGACTTCCCATGCATCGGGGCTCCTCTTTGCTCAGCTCTCTGGCCAGGGCCGGGGAGAGGGTAAATGCAGACACAGTGGCCTTGTGCACCCAACGGGGGCGCACCAAAGGCACTTTGTTTCTCTCGCAAACTCACTGCCGCCATGAGTCGGTGGGGTGGGGTAGGAGCGCAGGACGCGCGGCGGGGCCCTCGCCGCAGGGCTACCTGGGTCATGGGCGGCCTCCTCTTGGCCCGGCGGTGCAGGCAGCAGCAGGCCAGCCGGCCCAGGGGCAGGCCCAGCTCCGGGGGACAGGGCCCAGGCCTGGGGTCCAGGTGTTTCCTGAAGATCTGGGTGGCGATTGGGGCTGCCCAGGCATCTGAGGCCACAGCTGCCTGAGCTGTGCTATGGGCGCCCCTCAGGGCCACTCCGGCCTCCTCCGCCTCCTCTTCAACCAGGTCCTTCTGTGGGGCAGATACAGAGCAAGGTCCTTGCCATTGAAGTCCCTTGCCACGTGTTCATTAAATGGTGCTGGAGCTGGGATCACAGCTAGTCAAGGAGCACAGATCCGGGAAGGGGCCCCGAGACGGGCGGTGGCGGTGGGGCCCGGGCTGCCACGTTAAGGAAGTGGCCTTCACCCCAAGAGCAGCGGGGAGGCCTCAGGAGGGCTTAGACAGGGAGGGCTGAGAAGAGCAGAGACAGACGTCCGCTGAGGATTTGGTGAGCACTGGGGACGGCGGAGAGGCAGCAGGTGGAGAGGGCAGGGAAAGGAGGCAGTGGCCGGAGGGGCGGCTCAGGCCACACACACGGACCAGGAGGGGAGAACGTGGGCGAGATGGCGGGGCACGCGGCGCCAGAGCCCGTTCTGGGTGCGCCAGGTATCCCGAGTCTCTTCTGCAGGTAGGGAAACTGAGACCTACCTAGTGAGGAGCAGGGATGTGTTCCCTCCCAGATCCCTGCCAATTCAGGGCTAGGGCTTGAATCCATCTCCTGACCATGGGCTGGCATCCAGGAATACAGGCAGGAGGAGCTGGGGTAACCCAGACCGCCCTCGAAGCCCTGCTGCTCTCTGCTGGGTGCATGACCCCCACCTTGGCCTCAGTTTCCCCTTTGGGGAAAAAGCAGATCAAAATTGCCACTACCTACTTCACAAGGGGGATGGTTAAGCTGGCCCGGGCTCCGCAAAGCATTTTAAAGGTGAAGTCTGTTTTGGGGATTCGTTACAGCCTCGCCCCTAGCAGTAGCCATGCTGAGCCCACGCGCTCAGAGCTGCCCACTGAGGCCCTCTCTCGGGGCTGTGCTGCTGCCGCCCTTTGGCTCCTCGGCACACAAGGAAAGAAGTTTGGGCTGCTTTCCTCCAAGGACCCCGCTGCTGAGAGACAGAGGGCCCAACTCCGGGGCATGGCCACCGAGCTTGGGAGGAGCCGGGCACCCGGGCCCTCCTGGCCACGCAGAGTCCAAGCGAGGCTTGAGGCCCAGCTCCTCCCAACTCCACGTGTGCCACAGCTCCAGGGCCCTGCGCCAGCTCAGACGAGGGTACCTGCAAGTGGAGGCAGTCCTCCAGGGAGCCATTGGGCAGGAAGCTGTAGACCAGACAGTAAAGACCACTCTGAGCGCAGTAGCCGGCAAAGTCCACAATGTTCGGGTGACGAAACCTGCTCACCAAAGAGGGGACTGAGTGCCTGGCCCCACGCCCCTGCCACACGTTCCCCCTGGCCGTGGAGGGGCCTAGCGAGGCTGGCACAGGCCTGGGGGCGGACGGGAGAGTGGCTCACCGGGACAGCTGTTCCACCTCGGTCAGGAAGCTCTGCTTCACGGCGCTCCACTCCAGGTTGGCGTCCTGCAGCCCCGGCGCCCCGGGGAGTGGACGGGAGGCAGCGTGAGGCTCTGCTTGCCAAGGCTGTTCTCTGCTCCCACTCCCACCTGTCCCAGCCCCTGTGACCGAGCAGCCCGGGAACCTTGAAGGGGAGGGGGACACACGCACCTGCTTCAGCCTCTTCACAGCGTACACCGTGTTCCTCATCACAGCCCGGTATACGCAGCCAAAGCCACCCTCGCCGACCTTGAGCTCCTCAGAGAAGTTGCGAGTGCCCTGGGCAACCTCCGGGAGGGGCCAGCAGAACGGGGCGGGGTGGGCCCCCTGCAGCACGGCCAGTGGGCTCTCCAGGCTCGGCTGTGGGAGGAGGCCTGGCAGGTGGGCTCAGCTGTCTGGGGTCTCCTCCCTTGGCCCTGGGCCCCCAGCTGCCTCCCGGCTGGCTGTCAGTCTGCTCCCTGGGGCTCTGCACATAACAAAGGCTTGTTTCTTCTTCCCTGCCTAGGGCCTTCCCCAGGGGCTCGGGGCACCTACCTCGGTGGAGGAAGGGGCTGGAGTTGGCAGTGCTGGCCGTACAGCAGCTGGGTGTGCTGTGGGGTCCAACTCGGGGCCAGGTGGGCTCTGGGAGCCTGGAAAAGTGAGAGGCCACAGTCAAGGGACCCCTTTTCCAAACCCACCGAGTCCAGCAGCCCTGTTTCTTACCTGGGGAGAGAAGAGTAGAGGCTGAGGGCTGCCACTTCCTGGGGCTCCTGGCCTCGGAGGGGGCAGAGATGCTGCTGGGCCCCAGGGCCGGGGTGGTGGCGCTGGGGGGCAGGACGGGGACGGGAGGGTGCCCTGGGCGCCGCGGAGGAAAGGAAGGGAGAGTGAGTGGCAGCTCCCGGCCCCGGCTCCCTCCTCCCCGCCCACCGGCCGCACTCACAGGCCGTGATGATGTCTCGCGCGCGGAGCAGCTGCAGGTGCGTGAGGATGCGCACGAGGTCGGCCACGCGGGCGTTGCGGTTCATCCACGGCCACAGGACGCTGGCCGTGCGCTGCCCGGAGCGCTCGCAGAGCCGCAGCTCGGTCTGGTCGCGCACGATTAAGGCCGCTGCGGGGTGGGGAGCGTCAGGCGGGCGGCGTCGACCCGGGGACCCCGCGCCCCCCGCCCTGGCCCG
>NW_006925944.1:9767-10426 GCF_000298275.1 Orycteropus afer afer | reverse complement strand
GATCTCTTTCCAAAGAAATATTCAGGTATTTGTCTTCAATCTCATTAATTCTGTTTTCCATTTCATCATTCTACTTCCTTGCCTTTCCACTGTGTTATCTATTTCTTACAATTTAATACTAAACTTTTGGATTTCTATCTGTAGATTTAGAATCATTTCTAGTTTTTCATTTATTTTGTCATTTTATTTTTGTACTTTCTTCCAAAATTCTTATAAGGTTTTTTCTATGTTTTCCTTAGTCTGTCTCTCAATCCTTTGAAGATACCTAATAATAATTCTTTCAAATTCCCTCTCAGAGAGTTTCAATGATGCTTCCTCCTTATGGATGTGTTCTGGGTCTGTATCCTATTCCCTTGTTTCTACCATTTTATCTTGCTTCTTTGTGTGGACTGTGATGGTCTGTTGTCTCTGAGACATTGTGGTATTGTTGTATTTAGAGCTCTGTTAACTGTTTTTGAAGAGAGCAGCCATGGGTGATTCAGGCTTTTCTTGGTAGTTTTCTGTCATTGACCCATTGGTAGAGAAAGAGGTGGTGAGTCTCACACAGTAAGTGAAATTGTAGGAGGTGTTGGTGTAGTTGTGTCTTATGGGGAATGTTGCTGTCTCCCAGTCAGTTAGATAAAAATTCCAATTGAATAACCAGCAAAAAAGTAAAAGCA
>NW_006925944.1:8849-9642 GCF_000298275.1 Orycteropus afer afer | reverse complement strand
AAAAAAAAAAAAATGTAAAAATGCAAGAAGAAAGACAAGGAATGGAATTAACCATGAGAAAAAATGAAGAAGAAAAAAAAAATGCAACCAGGAACAGGGAAATGAAAAAAAGCTGAAAACTTGGACCTAGGAGGGGAAGAAAAAGAATAATAATAAAAAGGAGAAAAGTAGTAATAATAATAGTAGTTTTAAAACAGACAAAAACAAGCAAAACATAAAACAGAAAAAAGGAAGAGAAAAAAAATCAGGGGAGGGCAGGGCAGGATACGCAGGCTCCATCTGAGCACACAGATTTGGATGGTACTCCTGCGGGCTCAGAAGGTGGGTAGGAGTGGGGCTGGCCACTCCTCCATTCACAAAGTGGGTGTGGGGTATAAGAATAACAAGAGGGATGTCACACGTTTCTAGCCGTCCAGGTCCGGAATGTCCTTGAGATTACTGGCAAGTGGAATCTGTTCTTAAGCTGCTGGAATCTGGGAGAACACTGTCCCTTTAAATATCCAAAAAGGTCAAGCTGCTTATAAATATTCAAAATGGCTGTGCTCTCCGGACAAGCAAAAGTCCACAGCCCAGCCCACCTTCCTCTTTGCTGCTGCTTCGCCTTTTATTCCCCAGCCATCCGCGTAGTTCTCCATGCAGTCCCTGGCTAGCAGGGCTGATTTTTAGGTTAATTCTTGGGTCCTACTACCACTCAGCAATCTCCAAGCTGTCTGTAACATCAGGATCGCTGCCAGACTGCAGCTCCATATGTCTCCTTTTTTGGTATTTTCATGCAAATTCTTCTGCTAGTTGG
>NW_006925944.1:5695-6647 GCF_000298275.1 Orycteropus afer afer | reverse complement strand
GTTTGCTTAGAGGGATTGGTAATTTTCTTTGTGGTTACCCTGACATAAATTCTTGTCTCTTTAATTTTGGAACAGTCTATTCTATAAAGACATTGCCCTTTCTTCCTCTCAATTTGGAAGTTTTGCAATTAGAACTTTTATTCCCACTATTTGCTTTGTTGCTGGTGTTGCCTGCAGATTGACTCCATTGTTTCTTTGTGTACAATGTTTATGAGCTTATTTTGAGCATCTATTTATGGTTTTGTTTCTAAGTGGTGATGTCAAGTGTCTTGATTTTAACTCATTGCTCTGTGCTGTAGGGTCTCTGTTGGGAGGACTCTCTAGCATTTCTTATAGTGTTTGTTTGGCTTTCACAGATTCTCTTAATTTCTGTGTGTCTGAGAATGTCTTTATTTCACCCTCATATTTGATGGATAATTTGGCTGGATCTAGTATTACTGGTTGGAAGTTCTTTTCCTTCAGTGTTTTATATATGCCATCCCATTGCCTTCTTGCCTGTGTGGCTTTTGCTGAGTAATCAGAACTTAGTCTTGTCCATTTTAGGTGATAATTTTTTTCCTGAGCTGATCTCAAGATTCTTTCTTTGTCTGGTTTTGGAGAGTTTACTAAATGATATGTCTTGGTGACTTTCTCTTGGGATCTATCCTCTATGGGGTTCGTTGAACTTCTTGGATATTTTCTTCCTTCATAATATGTGGGAAAATTTCTGTTAGCAAATCTTCCACAATTTTCTCAGTGTTTTGTTTTGTTTTCCTCTTCTTGTTCTGGCATCATATGTTATTTCTTTTCATGTCAGCCCATATAACTTTTAGGTTCTCTTCATTTCTCTTAAAGCTTTGTCCTCATTTTTTTCATATAGGCTAGTGTCAAGGGATTTATCTTCTAGTTGGGAAATAGGCTCTTCAGCCAGTTGTAGTCTACTTTTCTGTACTTCCACTGTGTTGTCTAACTC
>NW_006925944.1:3024-3810 GCF_000298275.1 Orycteropus afer afer | reverse complement strand
TTTTGCTGTAAATCACAGACCTGCAGTTCAAAATCAAAGGAGACCCCAATGGTTAGGGGGCCACTACTTTCCACTTGGGTCAAAAAGCCACAAAAACCCCCTATCCTGGTCCATTCTGTGCTAAAAAGTGGTTGTGGAAGAGTTGAATCCAGGCCCTATGCTGTGCACTCATTCCAAGGCCTGCCTACTCACCGCGAGTTTCCTCCCTTCCCCATCTCCACTCTGAACTCTTCAGCAGCCCAAGCCAAGGGGGTTTCTACTTTGTTTCTCAGTAAGGTTATTACTTATTCAGTTCCACTTCCAAAGTTACCATCATAAGCTCCCACTGTGGGTATTCTGAGTCTCTGAAGCCTCCATGGATTCTGTGGTGCCCTCCCCCTATTTTTTTTCCTCCTCCTCTCCAGCTCTACACTATATTGCTAATGAATTTTCCACTTCTCTGCCTCTCTATCTCCCTGTCAGCCAGGCACGTTCATTTATTTTTCCCCTGGCTATTTAATCTGCTCTTTTTCTCTGCTTCCACTAAATCTGGCACCCTGCTTCCTACTCATCTGTTCACATCTCCAGAATCCCTGTTCCTATCTGCTACACCTAGTTTTTCAGCAATTAAGACGCTAGAAGGAACAAGCATGTGGGCTACAGATATGACTCCATCTTCCCACCTTCAAATCAATTCTGACTCATAATGATTCATAGGGTTTTCAAGGCTATAAATCTTTATGGAAGTATATTGCCTCATCTTCCTCCTACTGAGCAGCTGGCAGATAAGAACTGCCCACCTTCTGG
>NW_006925944.1:808-1949 GCF_000298275.1 Orycteropus afer afer | reverse complement strand
TCTGAAGTTAAAAATTGAATAAAATTGTCTTTGCCTTTCTGGAGTTTGGAAAATATTAAAAATAGAGTATAGTAAATCTCTATTTAATTAATGACTACCAAATGAATTTAAAACAAGTAATGCAGACACAGCAATTTGAAGTTTTTTTAGGAAGTATTTCCATGCAATGTATGAAAGAAGTTATGTGGTAAGTTTGTTACCCTGGGGAAAAAAAATGCAGGAAAATTGATGAAAAAGTTCATGGATTTTACTTATTAAATAGTTAGATTAATATTATGCTTTATTCAGTAGATTGTCTAAAAATATAAAATTTAATTTATAATTGTCAGTGAATACTTAATATATTATCATTATGTAACAGAAGAGCTTGGAAAATATTAAAAGAGCAGAAAAAAGATAAATATTTTTTGTTTGCAGTTGAAGAGAAATATGTTTCACATAAAGTGACTTTTGAGCTGTGTTTTGAAGAATGAGGAGATTCCAAAATTTAAAGGTCAGATGAGGGGTAGTGGGACATTCCAAAAAAAAGGTAGGACAAGTGCTAGAACATAGAAATGTAAATACATGTGATATTTTCAAAGAAAAATTAGAGTTTCCATATGGATGATCACAGCATAGGCAAGTTTCTAACCTTTTCCCACCACTAGCAGTTAAATGTTTCTGTTTTATTTTGTTATATGTATGTATGTATGCATCTATTTAAATAGATCTAATCATATATGAAGAGTTAGTGGTACTGATTATATTCATATGCTTGGTCAAGTTCACCAAGCACTACATAGTACTGGGCATTGTCCTGAGCAGTGTGGATATAGAGATAATTGAGACATTATACCTTCTCTTAGGAGATCTGGTGGTGCAGCACCTAAGGCATTTGACTGCTAATCAGAAGGCTGGTGGTTCAAACCCACCAGCAACTCCTCAGATGGAAGGTTGATCAATCTATTTCCATAGTGATATTGCCTGGGAAACTAAAGGAGGGGTTGCTATGAGTTGGATCCGACTCAACAGCAGTGCATTTGGTATTTTTGGTTTATTCACTCAATGTGTAGGGATCACACGGAGAGTAAAATAATATGGTTAGAGAGGCTTGACTTCTACATATATTATTTAAAGAAATTTAAAAAAGAAGGGAAAAGAT
>NW_006925944.1:0-535 GCF_000298275.1 Orycteropus afer afer | reverse complement strand
TGGTTCATTCAACCTGATAGCTGGAAATGAGGTGCTAGGGAATACCAAACTGATGTCAAGGGGTGACCACAGATATACTCACTAGCTGCAAAGTAAAATTTTGCTTTTTTAGCAAAGTCTCTGTCTAAAGTCTCTGTACTGTGATACCAATAGTTGGATCATTTGTGATTCCATTTTTATTTATTTATTTTGTTTTTCTTTTGGCATCATTTAAAAAATAATTGCAGTAATTTTCTTTTGAAAGAGGCAAATTTTATATGAAAAAGTTGCAGAGGCTTTGGGAGGTTTTATATTTCTCTGGAAGAGAATTATGCTATTTTATTGAAGAGAGCCAGGGTAAGAACAGATTATTTAAGTCCGATGACAGACTTATCTGATTTGAGGCTGGCTTTAAGTTTTTATAAGACTAACACACATAGTTCTAGGGTGTAATTCTGTACACAAGGAAAACTGTACATAGACTAGAAGGCTGTCATTAGAACAGAACAAGGGAATACTGAATGGTTTAAAATCAGGAGAAAAGTGTGTCAGGGTT
>NW_006925943.1:8608-9141 GCF_000298275.1 Orycteropus afer afer | reverse complement strand
TTGATTTTTAGGTTAATTCTCAGGTCCTATCACCACTCGGAAATCTCCAAGCTGTCTGTGCTGCCAGGATCGCTCAGGATGGCTGCCAGACCGCAGCTCTGTATGTCTCCTTTTTGGTATTTTCATGCAAATTCTTCTGCTAGTTGGGGTTTAGTCTACTTCTATATCCTTCCCTTCGAGGCTCAGGGGTCCAAGATTATGTTCTGTGTCTGTGTTAATTGGTTTCCCTTTTCTTTGTTGAAGAGGGTCTGTGCAGTCTTTCTGCATAGTCCGCCATCTTGCCGGAACCCTAAAATTTTTTATTAACAAACTTTTGAATGTCTGGCTTTGTGCTCCATAGACATTGTATGATGGTGCATATGAAGAGATAAATGAAGAATGATGTGCCTAAATGACACAAATAGGTTGGTAAGAGATGACAGGTAGGTTGAGGAAGTGAGCATTCTAGAAAACATTAAGAAAAGTAATCCTATAAAAGACTACATGATGCAAAATAGAAATAGCCATGCGGTCTTGAAACCAGAAAATAGAAT
>NW_006925943.1:6807-8063 GCF_000298275.1 Orycteropus afer afer | reverse complement strand
AAAATTTGGCAACTGGAGAATACAAAGCAGATTGCTGAAAATAAGCCCTGTAAGAGATTTGTTGAACATAAACATGACTTTTCTATTTCATTTTTTGTCTTTAGCTATGGTGATTTCAATGACATCTTAGCACTTTAAGGCACTTTATTGCTTTTATTCCCCTGAGATTTTTCTATTTAAAAGCTATTTCCATAACATTTACTTAGTTATATGCAATTTTAGTTTTCTATAAATTTAAGACAGTGTTTCATTTAATGTAACATACCTAAAAGTGTCTTCTAAAATAATACTAGTTTGCATCTTTCAGTAAAAATTTATTATAAAATTTTCAAAATAAAAAAAAAAATTCCCGGGTAATTTCTCAAGTTGTCACCTATTTAACTAACTCTACTCCATTTCACTTTTAAGAGTTAGTTATTACAGTGTGGTGTGTTCCATTTTCATTTTATCTACAATTTTTATTTTTCTTATTCTGTCACAAATATTCTGTTCTCTTAAAACTTTTTCATGATATAAATTAAATAGCAATGTTCTTTCAGTTAAGTTTCATCATCACCCTGTGTAACAGAGAGTCATTTCATCTTTAGTAGCATTACTGTTAGACACAGAAAGAAGGCCTTGTACTCTAGGTGCCACAACTCAAAGGGTCCCATTTGGTTATTCAACAAACTTGTCTCTATCCATAGGATGAGGTATCTGGAGTATTCCTCTTGTAGAACATGCTTCAGATATCTGGGCACCCAAAATTCCATATTGAAATAATGATTTTTCTGTGTGAGTAGGCATTCTATAGCAGAAAAGACCAGGTTAGTGGGGACTGGGAAAGGGTATGGGTTCTCCCTTAGACTATGCTGGGACTCTAAGCACAAATTTATTTTATAGAATATTTGTTAACATATACAATACATTTATTTTCTGTGATGACAACAATAAATTATTTTCTCAAATGCCAACTAACCGAAATTTCTCTCAAATTGTATCCACATACTAATCATTCATTTTCCTTGCAATTGCTGAGTTCTTATATATTTTATATTAGAATATTAAAAGGGGGTGATAAAAGAAAATTCATTTACAAGTGAAAGGAAGTCTACCTTTGAATAAACTTGGTTATTTTATTGTTGAAATAAGGAAATATTTCCAATCATACAAATCCACTACACTAGCTAAGAGGATTTACTTATACAGAACATAAGAATATTATACAAGTCCATATATTATACTTTCTTTTGGAAAAAGAAAATTATTTTGCAGAG
>NW_006925943.1:3626-4832 GCF_000298275.1 Orycteropus afer afer | reverse complement strand
GATGGCAAACAACAACAACAACAACATATGTTATATATGTATTGTACTGTTAAGTTCTATTCTGGATTTGTGGAGGACACCAAGATGCTGGGTCAACTTAAACTAGGGTGAGTTGCCTAGGTTGCCTTTTCCCCAACCCTCGATTAATTTTCTGCTTGCAGTAAATGTTTATCTCATTGAGTTATGAAAGTGACCACCAATCCACAGATAGGGGAATTAGGCTATGAATGAATAAATTTACAGAATATTTAGAGAACAAACATTTCTGCAAATTTTTGAAGGTTTATAGAAATTTAAAAAAAAAAAAATTGAGTATGTTACCAGCTTCATTCAAAAAGAATAAATTTTGAGAAATTTTCCATTTACAGTTGATAGCTCTAAATCTAACCAAAATTTCACAAGGTAGGATACAATATATTTTTTAACGTTTTGAAATCCTTCATCATGATATATTCAGAAATTAATACAATTAGAAAAATGGTAACAAAATAATATAGCTAATATCTTATAAAGATTCAGACTTTACATGTGACTTTTTAACTTTCCTTACAATTTATCTTTAAATTATTGTAAAGCCTACAAAGTCAATTAGCTATGTAGATGCTTAACTAGAATCTTAAACTTTCTGAGGACATTTGAACCTTAGGATTTCACATGTGGCCAATATCTATTTAATTCATGCATTACTAAGCCCTTTAATTATCTTATTATACTGATAAATTCATACAATTTAGAGTAGTAGCATTAAGCTATTCAAATTCTACCTACCAAGATTTCTCATATGCAAAGCTTTTTAAAATAAGGAAGAAGAAAGACACTGTAGTTTAGATTTCTTTGTATTCTAAACATCATTTATTGTTTAGATAGATCTCAGTACATGCTCATCTGTTATTAAACTAGTTTTGTGAAAGGCTTGTCAGTCAGTTCTCTGAGAATGAGCAGTGACAGTTGTTATGGTTCCTGTCTTCTCTAGAACTTATAATGTAGTTATACATAAATAACATGTGCATTATACAGTTTATACAAACTGCACAACCCACATGTGTTACTTTCTTATATGTTCTATGTACATTATATGGATGTGCACATTATTTATGTAGGTGGTACATGGTAGCATAGTGCCTAAGGCACTTGACTGCTCACCAGAAGGCTGACGGTTCAAACCTACCAGCCACTCCTCAGAAGGAAGGTTGGGCAGTCCTACTT
>NW_006925943.1:0-2520 GCF_000298275.1 Orycteropus afer afer | reverse complement strand
TCTAATGTAAATGTTCAGCTCATCTGTCTGTCTTTTGTTTGCCTGGAAGCCACAAGGGTGGGTTCAAGTCCAGACCTGTAGGGCAGCAAGGGGCCATAGCCTCAGGGGCTCCACCAGGCTCCATTAGACCAGCAAACCTGGTCCTTTTTCTTATGATTTGAGTTTTGTTCCACATTGTTCTCTCACTCTATCTAGGATCTCTTGTGTAGATTCCCCTCCGAGTGGTTGACAGTAGTATCCAGGCACCATCTAGTTCTTCTGGTCTCATAGTCCTATAGACTCAGGATCACATGGTGTACTAGTCCCTGGGACTAATTGTTTCCTTGTTTCTCTGGTTTTCTTCATTTTTCTTTGTTCTAGATGAGGAGAGACCCCTCATTTCATCTAGATAACCACTTGCAAACTTTTGAGATCTCAGTCATTACTCACCAAAGTACGATGTGGAACAATGTTTTTGCATAGTATGTTATGCCAACTGAGCTTGATGTTCCCTGCAACTATAGTCCTGAGCCCATATATCCAACTACTTGCTCCCTCTGGGTGGCTGGCTGTGGTCAAGAAGTGCTTACAATCTTGTCCCTTGTCAGCTCTACTATATGCCTGGACTGTCTTACAGAACATACTAATACACTTGCAGAAACATTGTCTTTCTACACTATACATGGTCTTGGGCACACTTTCTCATGCATAGACACACCTGATCCTTCAGCCTGACCACCCATTTATTTGCTGGTATATCAATGTTTGCCATCACTGACAACACAGTACTCTATGTGCAAAAGGGTTCAATTTTGTTGTCTGTACTTCCTATGCACTTCTCTGTGTCTTCTTCTTCCTCAATGTAGCCTTGTTAATAACTCATGTTTGGTACACTGCCTTTTCCTTCACCTATTGCTACTTATCTAGCAATGTTCCCTTCCCTCCACTTCTACCCCTCATAACCAGAAAAGAAATTTTTCTTCCATATATAAACCTTTTCTTGACTTTTTACAATAATGGACTAATACAATATTTGTCCTGGGAGCTCTGGTAGTATAATGCCTAAGGCACTTGACTGCTAACCAGAAGACTGGCAGTTCAAACCCACCAGCCACTTCTTGGAAGGAAGATTGGGCAGTCTACTTCCATAGTGATACTACCTTGAAAAAACAAGGAGGGGTCCCTATGAGTCAGGTCCGACTGGAAGGTACATAACAACGACACAATATTTGTTCTTCTGAGATTGACTTATATCACTCATCATAATGTCCTCTATATAGGATGATGATTGCGTAACATAGCAGTTCATTGGACAGATATTTTCCATGAGTCTTGGGTTTTCTTCATTCCTCTTTACTCTGGATGAGGAGAGACCCGCCATTGCATCTAGATGGCTGCTTGTGATCTTTTGAGATCCCAAGAGTAGGATGTGTAGCAAGTTATGCTAATTGAGCTTGATGTCTCCTGCAACCATCGTCTCAAGCCCACAGGTCCAACTACTTGCTCCCTCTAGGTGGCTGGCAGTGGTCAACAAGTGATGACAACCTTGTCCTTTTCCAGCTCTACTATATACCTGGAAATTCTTACAGAACTTACAAATACACTTATAGAAACATTGTCTGTGAATCCTATCTATATATAGTCATGGGCACACATCCCCCTTCATAGACATACTCTTAATCGTTCAGCCTCTCAACCTATCTATTTACCAGTAGATCAGTGTTTGTCATCACTCACAACACAATACTGTATGTGCAAAAGTGGTCATCTTTCTTGTGTGTACCTCCCATGCACCTCTCCATGTCTTTCTATTCCTCAATGCCACCATGTTGATCACTCATATTTGGTACAATGCTCTTCCCTTTGCCCAAACCAATACTTGTCTCTCTCTGGTAACCAACAAAGAAAATTTCCTTCCATACAAAAACCTTTCCTTGACTTTTCACAATAAAGAACTTATACAATATTTCTCCTTCTGTGATTGACTTATTTCACTCAACATAATGTTGTCCAAGTTCATCCACCTTATGCAAGGTTTTGCAGACTCTACCTTATTCTTTAGGGTTACATAGTATTCCATTGTATGTATGTACTATAGTTTGGTAATCCATTCTCTGTCAATGAACACCTAAGTTTTTCCATCTTTTTGTTATTGTAAATAGTGTGGTGATGAACATGGGTGTGCATATATCTGTTCTTGTCCTGGCTCTCACTTATTTAGGATATATACCTCTAAATAGAATTTCTGGGTCAAATGGTGTTTCTAATTTCAACTCTTTCAGGAACTTCCATACTGCTTTCCACAGTGGTTGTATCATTTGACAGTTCCACCAACAGTGGATGAGAGTCCCAATCTCTCCACCAACATCTGTTATTTTCTGCCTTTTTGAATTTTGCTACTTGTGCTGGAGCAAGACAGCATCTCATTGTTGTTTTGGTTTGCATCTTTCTAACAGCTAATGATCATGAACATTTCTTCATGTGTTTGTTGGTAGCCTGAATACTCTCTTTGGTGAAGTGTCTATTCATGTCTTCTGCTGA
>NW_006925942.1:1860-9553 GCF_000298275.1 Orycteropus afer afer | reverse complement strand
ACATGAGACAAAGTATATGTGAACTGCTGTATGGAAAGTGAATTTGCTCTGTAAATCATCACCCAAATCACAATAAAAAAAATATAGAAATAGAAGAAGGCTATTCTAATATAATAAAGAACATAACATTTGGAATGTTAATGAACAAAGACAGGAAGGACCTATGTAACCTTGGGTTTGTTGGGTACTGTTTAAAACATATTAAATAATAACTCGAGAGAAAGTGACACAAGGACGGAGATAGGCAAGGACTTACTTTTCACTTGTATGCTCTTTTTTTGTGTTTTAATGTTGTATTGTTTGCACTGATATATTCAACAATAAAGTGTTGAAATATCCTGTAATAGGGAAGGTCAAATGATATTGTTTAATTTGTGAATTTGGTGATTCAAGAAACACAATTTCCAGACTCGTACTATTGCAACACCTAATTATGTTTTTATCATAGATGAAATTGTCCCAAGAAAAAAATTACAAATAGGGGTCCAAGAAATGAATTTTGAAAATGATTTATTTGTTAAAAATAAATGAGTGGGTATATACTAAATAGGGAGCTCTAGTGGAGTAGTGCCTAAGGCATTTTACTGCTAACCAGGAGGCTGGTGGTTCAAATTCACCAGTCATCCTCAGAAGGAAGATTGGGCAATCTACTTCCATAGTGATACCGCCTCGGAAACCCAAGGAGGGATCGCTATGAGTTGTACCTGACTCAACAGCAGTGAGTTTGGTTTTTTAAATATACTAAACAACAACAGAAAACAAAACAGATTTCTTTATTGCAGAGCTTCCCAGATGCTTTTAAATGCTTGTATGCATTGTGAATGTTCAAGGAGCTATTTAACACACAGTTTCAGAATTAATGCCTTCCCTCCTCTAATAATAAGAATTAACTTTATTCTAGAAGATCCAGTCAATGCAGTATGCCATGAACAGCCATGGGATTGTGGATATGACAAAGGACAATAATGAATTATCAATTATTGAAAGAAAAAATGCACTTGCCCTCTTGGCAAAATTGAAAAATCAGTGAAAAATTCTAGACTGGAAGAATGGTCTCTTTCCTAATAGCAAAAATAGAAAATAATACTTAGCAACAACTTCATCAAGGATTATGTACAACAATAAAGTCACTGTTTAACTCTATCAGTAAACATAAAACAAGACTTTTATTAGTATTTTATTGCAAGGGAATGGTACACAAATGTTAGTTTTCAAAAATTTATTTTACCATCTAAGGTGCAGTGGATTACCTAATATAGCTCTTCTAGCCATGCTTTTTTTTTTTTTTGTGACTCCCACCAGATGACTAGGTGGAACTATGCAAATGTAAAGTTCTTGTGGCCCACCAAGGGAATTGGATAGCTTGTTAATAATGTACATAAGGTACGTGGAATTCTTGTGGGAGTGGGATCATAGAAATAAGGTGTATGGAAGCTTAATAGAAGAATTGGTCAGTTTTATCATTCTGCTAGGCTTAAAATGAGCAACCCCAGAAGCAGAAAGCAGGATTTCACTATTGTGGTGATTATGTTTGTGTGTCAACTTGGCTAGGCCTGGTTGAGTAGCTGGGCAGCTGGTTGTAGTTATTCCCCATGATGAGACTAGCAATCAACTCCATGGTGGGATCTACCACAAGCAGCTGAGTAGCTGCCTTAGGAAACGTGGTCTGCTTCCTGTATATAAGTAGAAGCCTTGGGGAATGGTCTCTAGCTTATGGCTTGCTTGGACCCTGCATGTAGCCATGTCATTGCTCAGCAGCCTGCTATGCTCTGCCAACCTTGAGACTTACAACAAACTTGAATTAATGGCCTGTTGTGTGATCTGGTAATATCAGGAGTGTGCCTTTTTACTTGCCAACCTTGGTCTTGGCAGCCTCAGCAGCCAGCAGCTGTCTGAGTGAAGAAAAGACTCTAGCTTCTGTGGGCTGGGAGCTGGAGGCAGAGCTGAAGCCTAAGGCTGAGGGGCTTTCACCCAGTGCCTAGAGCCTGGCACTTTGAACTTGGACTTAAAGCCTCCAAACTGTAAAAGAATAAACTCCTGTTTGTAAAGGCCATCCCATTTATGGAATACCCTTGTCAGAGCAGCACTAGGTAACCAGAACAACTACCATAAACAAAGAAGAGCCAGAAGTGGAGAGCATCCTTTGGACCTGAGATTTTCTGTGCTGAGTCTCCTTAACCCAGGAGACAGAGAGAGAACTGTTAACACTGCTGAGACAGCAGAACACAGTAAGACATGGTAGCTGAGCAACCACAACAGCAGAGGCAGCAGAACCAAGAGACTGGCATGAGACAGAGTGGTGGGCCAACCAAAAAAGAAAGCTGAGTGCCTTTGGGCAGCTGCTAGCAGAGTGGGGTTTCTCTCTGGGCACCTGTCTGTAGAACTACAAGAAGCTTTGTAACACTTGATGGAGCAGAGCGGAGGCTAGGATGAGGAGCCAAGGGCCAAAGAGAGGTGTGTCTATGGGCATGGCTGATGAGAGGCTGTCCTGATTGAAGAATTATATCCTGAGTATTACTGAACCTGAATTATATAACATGCTACTTCCCTAATAAAACCCATCATCATTAAGTATTTTCTGTGATTTCTGTGTGAGCATTGAAATGAGCTATTGAACCCAGCAGAGAAGTAGAGAGGGCCATGGGAGGGACAGCTGGTATCAGAATTGGTAAAAAGGTGGGAAGTTGGTGGTATGTCTGACCTGTGCCTCACAGGAATCAGCCTTCAGTTATTGATATTGTTCTGGATCTTCTTTCCCCTTTGTGAAGTTAGAGGAGGTCAGAAGCTGCCCTCATGTCCTTTGTTGTAATATTATAAAGCTCACAATGTTATTTTTCCAGGGGAAAGGGTAGGAGGAAAATATTTGATAATGAATTTCTAGGATATCTGTAGGAAGAAATTTTGAAGAATTTCCAAAGCTAAAATTCTGGAAAGAGAAAGGAAAATAGATTTGCCTATTAAATATAAAAATACCATATGTGTTAAACTGGGTTCTCTAGAGAGGCAAAACCAGTAAAGCTTGTATATATAGAGAGAAAGAGAAATTTATCTTAGGAAAATGGGTCACACTCTTACAGAAGCTGGCAACTCCCAAATTCTTGGATCAAATGTCAAGCTGGAGGCTTTTCCTGACTCACGCAGTTTCAAGGGCTGAAGAGCTCAAGGTTAGCTGACAGTATGCTGGCTGTTGACTCCAAAGAATGACGAATCCAAGATCTCCAGGATGAATGGTGGATTGTTCTCTCAAGGACAGTTGTAGGCAGCACAACAGAATCCCGATCCACAGAAGAAGAGTGTCTCTTTTCCCAGGATGTCCATAAATTTACTGGAAGCAGGCCATACCCCTAGGGAAACTCCCTTTCAAAGGACTGGTTGCTCAAAACATATACATCTGATCCCATCATTGGAACAATCCACATCACAATTGCTTAAACCACACAGAATTGTGGTCCAGCCAAGGTGACACACAGCTTCAACTATCACACCTTGTAAGGCAGTCACAATTAAATAACATGAGATTAATAAAGGGATAAACAGGCAAAAAAATGAAATTGAACTTATAGTATGCAAACAAGTTATTTCAATGGATACATTTGTAAACATTTTGTAATACACATACTACCAAAATAACAGAGAAATGGAAAGTTTATTTTGTAAACTCTACTCAGGACCTGATTATATCTGGGAAAAGAACCAATTCATTGTCCTTCTTCAGTTCAAACTAATATGTACATTAGATGGAGTGAATAGTTAAATGTAGACCATACAAAAAATTGGGAGAAAATATAGGTGAAGATGTATATAATGTTAGGATGAGAAGGTCTCCAAAAAAGGAAACAAAAAATGAAATGATTAAAGGATTGAGGATCTAAAGAGGGAAACTTCTGTATATTCATCAACTTCTTAAAATTAAAGGACAAATGAACATTGGAAAAAATATGAAAATCCAAGATATAAAAAGCACAAAATCTCAACAAACATGAAAAAGCTCATGAATAATTTATAGGAGGAAATAAAAATAGTCAATAAAGGTAAAAATAAAAAGAAGCCAATTCAGTGATTATAAAACATATGTACATTAAAAAACAAAAATGACATGTCATGCTCAATGACAAATTAGCAAAAATTTAAAAAGAGCTTAGTTTTCCTAATTGTTCAATGACAAATACTTACCCAAAACTTCTATGAGAGTGTAAACTGGTATGGTTTAGCAATATATATAGTTTATCAATATGTATTAAGAGTCTTAAAAAAGTCTGTAATTTATAATACAGTGTTTCTCCTTTCAAGAACATATCCATACAAAGTAGTCAGAAATATAGACAAAGAATTATGCAGAAAAGTATTTATTAATAAAAACTGAGAAGAATAATGACACCAAAAATGAAAATAATCAAATATATCATAATAGGGCCAAATAATTATAATACTGATATTAAATTCCTAATTTAAAATCATATCATGTAATAGACTATAAAGGATCATATTATAATGTTGTAGAAAGCTGTAGGATACAAAATATATGGAAAGTGATTCTAAATCGTCCTCGTAGAAGACTAGATGGAAAAAAATATCACAATGTTGAGATGTTCATCATGATCATGTGTGATCATAAATAATGTTTTAAATATTCAGAATAATTTTCAGAATTTAAAATTTCACTGAAATGGCATTGTACTGTACACATTAATTATTCAGCAAACACAGTGTTTTATTTTAACAATTGGATTATTTGGATGAATGAATACGTTTGGTCCAGACAGCTGTGTTCTATTCCTTGTTGTTATTGTTGTTAAGTACCGTTGAGTCATCTCCAACTCACAGAGATCCTATGCACAGCAGAATGAAATACTGTCCGGTCCTGTGCCAGGTCTATGATCCTTGCTATACCTGAGTTCATCGCCACTGCGACCATGTCAACCCATCTTGTTGAGGGCCTTGCCCTCTTTCCTTGACCCTCCACATTACCAAGCATAGTCTAGGGGTTGGTCTCTTCTGACAACATGACCAAAGTAGGTGAGACTAAGTCTGGCCATTCTTGCCTCCAAGGAACATTCTGGCTGCACTTCCTCCAGGACAGACCTTTTAGTTCTTTTGGCAGTCCACAGTACTTTAAGCATTCTTCACCAACACCACAACTCAAAAGCATCAATTCTTCTTCGGTCTTCCTTATTCATTGTCCAGATCTTACATGCATATGAGGTGTCAGGCTCACCTTAGTCATCAAGGAGGCATCTTTGCTCTTTAGCACTTGAAAGAGGTCCTTTGCAGCCAATTTTCCCAGTGCTATACGTCTTCTGATGTCCTGACTGCTGCTTGCATTGGTGTCAATTATAGAAACAAGCATTGTTAATTCTTTGACAACCTCAATCTTTTCTCCATTTATGGTGATACTGCTTACTGGTCCAATTGTGAGGATTTTTGTTTTCTTTATATTGAGATGTGCATACTGCCGACTGTATTCTTCAGTCTTCATCAGTAAGTACCTCAAGTCATCCTCACTTTCAGCAAGCAAAGTTATGTCATCAGAGTATCGCAGGTTGTTAATGATTCTTCCTCCAATCCTGATGCCATGTTTTTCTTCATGTAATCCAGCTTCTTGGATTATTTGCTCAGCATATAGATTGAATAAGTACGGGAAAGGATACAACCCTGATGCACTTCCTTCTTGATTTTAAACCATGCAGTGTCCTCTCATTCTGTTTGAACAACAGCCTCCTGATCAAGGTACAGGTTCCTCATGATTACAATCAAGTGTTTGGGAATTTCCATTCTTCTCAATGTTATCCACAATTTCTCATGATCCACAAAATCAAATGCTTTTTTTTTTTTAAATGCATTTTATTGGAGTATAATTTATGTATGCTGAAATACACAAAACTAAAGTGACATGGGCCGATGCATTTTTTTTTTCCAGTGTTCCCTCCCCTCCCCTCCCACCCCTGGAAACCAACAAAGAAACTTTCCCTCCATATATAAATCTTTCCTTAACCCTCCACAACAATAAACTAATACTATATTTGTCTTTCTGTGATTGACTTATTTCACTCAGCATAATGTCCTCCAAGTTCATCCATGTTATGCAGTGTTTTGCAGACTCCACATTATTCTTTATTTCTGCATAGCTTTCCATTATGTGTATGTACCATAGTTTGGTCATCCACTCTTCCTCTTATGGGCACGTAGGTTGTTTCCATCTTTCTGCTGTTGGAAATAACGTTGTGATGAACATGAGCATGCATGTATCTGTTCCCATCCTGGCTCTCACCTCTCTAGGATATATACCTAGTAATGGGATTGCTGGGTCAAATGGTATCTCCAATTCCAACTTTCTAAGGAATTACAATATTGCTTTCCACAGTGGTTGTGTCACTTCACAGTCACACAAGCAGTGTAGGAGAGTCCCAATCTCTCCACATCCCCACCAGTATTTGTTATTTTCTGTCTCACTGAACCTTGCTATCAGTGCTGGGATGAGACGGTATATCTCATTGTTGTTTTGAGTTACATATCTCTTATGGCCAATGATTGTGAGCATCTCTTCATGTATTAGCTGAGCACCTGAATATCCTCCTTGGTGAAGTGTCTATTCATGTCTTCTGCCCATTTTTCAATTGGATTGTTAATCCTTTTGATGTTGAGACATTGGAGTTTTCCATTAATCTTAGAGATAGGTCCCTTGCCAGATATGTAATTATCAGCAAATATGAATTTGTGGCTGTCATTTTTGTCATGTGCTTTTTCATTATGTCAATTTCTTTGTTCCATATAATTTTCTATGCTGAGCTCACTTTGTTTATGAATCATGTTATCACTTCCTTCATTGCTATTGTTTTAGTATTTGCTGAATATTTATGCTGGTCCTCTTTTTTTATTTTTGATGTGAAGGTTTATCATTTTTCTTTGAGGTTACCCTGTGATTTATAGTTTTCTTCCCAAGTTTAGAACAGTCTGCTCTATTTTGTAGTTGTCTTGACTTCCCTACCATCTAGAAGTTCTGCAATGACATATGTTTTTCCCTCTTTTTGATTTGTAGTCCTCATTTGTTAGTTGGTGTGTCTGGTTCCTTGTTTACAATCTTGTAGGCTTATTTACTTTGGATACTTCCATAGCTGTGTTGGTTTCTGGATTATATTATCATGTGTGCTAATGATCAGTTGTTAGCTGTTGTTGCTTCTCTGTCCAAAGGGTTCCCTTTAACATCTCTTGTAAGACTGGTCTGGTTTTAACAAATTCCCTTAATTTCTGCTTATCTGGAAAAGTCCTAATTTCACCATCATATTTGAGGGACAATTTTGCTGGATACAAAATTCTTGGTTGGAAATTTTTCTCTTTCAGTGTTTTGTATATAACATCCCGCTGTCTTCTCACCTGCATGGTTTCTATTGAGAAATCCGAGCTTAGTCTTATTGGTTCCCCCTTGTAGGTAACTTTTCGTTTTTCCCATGTTGCTCTCATGATTCTTTCTTTGCCTTTGGTTTTGGTGAGTTTGATGATGATATGCCTTAGCGTTTTTCTTTTGGGGTCTATCCTGTTTGAAGTTTGTTGGACTTCCTGAATGGATATATTCTCATCTTTCATCATATCAGGGAAGTTCTCATCCAACAAATCTTGGACAATTTTCTCAGTGGCTTCATTTTTTTCTTCCTGTTGTGGAATTCCAGTGACATGTAGGTTATTTCTTTTGATGGTA
>NW_006925942.1:0-1205 GCF_000298275.1 Orycteropus afer afer | reverse complement strand
TCTCACCACCTGTCTCCTTTCCTTTGTCAGCCTCTCGTATGTCCTTGCCAACCCTGGCAAACAGAGCTGGTTCTTAAGTCCTGTTTTCCTTCAGGTTTTTCCACTAGTTGGTGCCTAATCCACTTCTGTATAGTTCCTTTCAAAGCTCAGGGTTCCAGGATTATCTTCTGTATCTCTGTCAATTTTCTTTTCTTTGTTGAAGAGGGTCTGTGTCGCTTCTCTGCCTATTCCTCCATCTTACCAGAAGTGAAAATCAAATGTTTTTGCATAGTCAATAAAACACAAGTAAACAACTTTCTGGTGTTCTTTACTTTGAGCCAAGATCCATCTGACATCAGCAGTGGTATCCCTCGTTCCACATCCTCTTCTGAATCCAGCCTGCATTTCTGGAAGTTCTATGTCAATATACTCCTGCAATTCTTTTTTAAATTATCTTCAATAAGATTTTACTTGCATACGATATTAATGATATTGTTCAATAATTTCCACATTTTGTGAGATCACCTTTCTTTGGAATGGGTATAAATATGGATCTCTTCCAGTCAGTTGGCCAGGTAGCTGTCTTGCAAATCTCTTGACATAACTGAATGAGTGCCTCCAGTGGGGCATCTGTTTGTTGAAACATCTGAATGGGTATTCTGTCTATTCCTGGAGCCTTGTTCTTCACAAATTCTTTCAGTGCAGCTTCAACTTTTTCCTTCAATACCATTGGTTCTTGAACATATGCCACTTCCCGAAATGAATGAAGATTGACCAGTTCTTTTTGGTACAGTGACTTGGTGTATTCCTTCCATCTTCTTTTGATGCTTCTTGGCATCATTAAATATTTTGCCCATAGAATCTTTCAAGATTGCAACTCAAGGCTTAAATTTTTTCCTCAGTTCTTTCAGCTTGAGAAATGCCTAGTGTGTCCTTCCCTTTTGGTTTTCTAACTCCAGGTCTTTGCACGTTGCATTATAGTAACTGGCTTTGTCAGCTCAAGCTGCTCTTTGAAATCTGTTCAGCTCTTTTATCTTGTATTTCTTTCATTTGCTTTAGCCACTCTTTGCTCAAGGGAAAATTTCAGAGTTTCTTATGACATCCATTTTGGCCTTTTCTTTCTTTCATGTTTTTTTTTTTTTTAATAGGATTTGGGTGAAGATTTACAGAGTAAATTCACTTTTCATACAGCAGTTCACATATACTTTGTCTCATGTCATTGACCA
>NW_006925941.1:8717-9902 GCF_000298275.1 Orycteropus afer afer | reverse complement strand
GAATAGGAGCTCAATGAAAGTTAGTCCTTATCCTCTTGACAAATGAACAATATCACATAAACAGACGGTAGTTGCTATTAGGTTTCTGTCCATGGAGAGGCACTGGTGGCTCGGTGGTAGAATCCTCACCTTCTCTGCTGGAGACCCGGGTTCAGTTCCCGGCCAATGAAGCTCATGCACAGCTCCCAGCCAGTCGTCTCTCAGTGGAGGCTGGCACATTGCTGTGCGGCTGAACAGCAGAGCTTCCGGACTCAGACAGACGAGGAAGGAAGGCCTGGCGTCTACTTCTGAGAATCGTACGGATCACAATGGTGCAATCCACAGGTGACCACTCAGAGGGCGCAGGACCGAGCACTGTTTTGCTCCACTCGGCATGAAGTCACCACGAGTCGGGGACCAGCTCAACGGCAGCTAGCAACAACACATGGCCCACTGGCAGTCCCCCAGCTCCCTGTGTGTCAGGACGGAAGTGCCCATCTGCAGTGGTGGGGGACCTTTGAGCACGGGCTGAGACATGCCCTCACCCTTCCTACAAGCCCGCCTAAGCCTCGGAGTGCCCCCAACTGGCTTCAGCAAGCGGCATACACAGCAAGTTTCTAAAAGCCACCAAACCGGACACCAGCACTGAGGCTTATGGTCTGATAAAGGCAGCCCTGCCATTCAGAAGTAAGACCTAAAGATAGAGCCACCCCAATAGACCCTGGGTGAGACCAGGAGCCTAGTTGAGCAGGATGTGTGCTGGGACTGTGTGGTTGTTTTCTCTTTGTTCTTAAATGCCATCTGGAGGGGAGAAGACGTGTTTATTAGTGTTTTTAACAGGAAAGCGCAGACAATCTGAAGAGCTAAGACAATACTTTACCTTCCATCCCAGCTCTGAAACCCTAAAGGGACAGCAGTGTAGACCCAAAGTTTCAGCCTCTGTAAGAGTAGGCCACTGGGTTCCTAAAGCATCTTTTTACTACGTTTCATCACTGCTCATTGTCGAAAACATTTCTCAACTGAGAAAATGTAGACCATTATAGAGAAGACAGTGAAAACCATTCATAATTCTACCACCCGATGGAATCACTGGTGTGATTCCCAACAGCCACCTTTTTCAATAGGAATCCTGGTGGCACAGTGGTTAAGTGCCTGGCTGCTGAGAGGTCAGCAGTTCACACCGACCAATCAGCTCTCAGGAAAATG
>NW_006925941.1:6800-7372 GCF_000298275.1 Orycteropus afer afer | reverse complement strand
GGCTGCAGCGATGGGCTCAAACAGCAACAACTGTGAGGATGGCGCAGGACCAGGCAGGGTTTCATTCTGTTGTTTGTGCACAGAGGCACTATGAGTCAGGACCGATTCCATGGCACCTAATGACAACATGTCCCTTTTACTTACAACACTTACCCAACACCAAGTACAATGCCTGGAACCCAGAAGGGATCAATAAATATGACCTAATGCACAAACCCTGTTCCACATTTAGAATGAAATTTCTGTTAATACTCTTAAAGACATATCACCTTAAACTTGACATAAAATCCTGGTCCAAATCCCCAGCCTGGCGTCGAGGTGGCATGATCTCTTCCCAGCCAGCACTTCAACTTCCTCTGTGTGGACCTCAAGCACATCATTTTAACTTCTTCAGACTTGAAGGTGCCTCTAGCTCTCTGGTCACACCTACTGATGCTCCAAGTGCCAGCAAAATGTCCTTTCATTGTGAAAATGTCCCTAATCTTCATTCCCACAGCCCTCTCCTGGCAGGCAGAGCTGGTCTCTGCCCCTGAACTCAGCCCCACAGGCCACTTCAGCACCATTGGAACCAC
>NW_006925941.1:3467-4399 GCF_000298275.1 Orycteropus afer afer | reverse complement strand
TTTTTATTACTTCAAATATTCTTTCTGCCCTTTTTTTTCTCCCCTCTCCTTCTGGGATTCCCATTTGCCTATGTCAGTATCCTTGATGTGACCCACAAGTCTCTGCAACCTGTTCACATTTCTCGTTTCTTTTTGATTCTGTTCTGCAGACTGAATTCTCTCAATTGACCTATCTTCAAGTTCACTGATTTGCTATTCTGCCCACTTAAACCTACTTTTGAGCCCCTCTAATGAATTTTTCATTTCAGTTGTTTGTGAACTCCAAAATTTCTACTTGCTCTCTTTTGTCATGTCCATCTCTTTACTTATATTCTGTTTGGTGAGACTTCATTCTCATATTTTCCTTTGTTATTAGATGCCATTGAGTCAGTTTCAACTCATAGTGCCCCCATGAACAACCGAACGAAACACCACCCTATCTTGTGCCATCCTCACAATCGTTGCCATGCTTGAATGTACTGTCGCAGCCACTGCATCAATCCATCTCATTTAGGGTTTCCCCTTTTTCACTGATCCTCTACTTCACCCAGCATATCTCTCTCCAGAGACTGATCCCTTCTGACAATATGTCAGAAGTTTGACAGACAAAGTTTGATTATTCTCACTTCTACAATGCATTCCAGCTTTACTTCCTCCAAGACACATTTGATTATTCTTCTGGTAGTTCAGGGTACAGTAAATAATTCTTTGCAAAACCATAATTCAAATACATCAATTATTCTGTATCTTCCTTATTCTTACCCTTTGTTCTGTTTCCTTTAGCATAGGTTCCTTTAGCTCTTTGAACATATTTTTAAATACCTGATTAAATTATTTGCCTAGAAAGTCCAATGTCTGGACATAATCAGGGGCAGTCTGTACTGAAAAAGAGGAAGATCCTCGATGAGACAGATTGACACAGTGGCTCCAAGAAAGGGCTCAAACACCACAAG
>NW_006925941.1:0-710 GCF_000298275.1 Orycteropus afer afer | reverse complement strand
ATTCCTTCTGTGAAGGGCCAGGATTTTGGAACTCCTTATTCTGTCATTTTCACTGATATCATGCTGATGTTATTTTTAATATGGCTAAGAGTTCACTTCATCTCATGTACCTTGGATGTGTTTTCAGGAGGGCCCAGTCCCTGGAGAAGGACCTAATGCTGGGTAAAGCAGAGGGTCAGTGAAAAGGAGGAAGACACTCAAGGAGATGGACTGACACAGTGGCTACGATGGTGGGCTCAACCACGGCAAGGCTGTGAGGCTGATGCGGGACCGGGCAGGGTTTCGTTCTGTTGTACACGGGATCACTTTGCGCTGAGGTCAACTTAAAGGCACCTAATAACAACAAATACATGCACTTCGATTTTATGGTGCACTCAGTCAGTACCATCCAGACAGGGCTTCCGATCCACGTTCTCAAGACACGAACTCCCTGGGAGAACAACGTGCACTGCATTCTGTCATGAAATAAGTTTGGAACATGCGGCTTTGGAAAAGTGAAACACGCTTCCTTCCTAGGGTTTCTCACTGAGTCCTCCACTGGAGGACCCTGTGCATCTTCAAGATGAGGATGTCATATACAAATGGCAGCAGGAGAGAACCTGTGGGTCAGACACTATGCTGGACCCTTCATGTTATCATCTCCTCTGATAGTCACACCATCCTGTAATATCATTCCCCTTTTATAGGCAAGAAAAGTGAGGTGCAGGAAG
>NW_006925940.1:4805-9384 GCF_000298275.1 Orycteropus afer afer | reverse complement strand
TAATAATAGTAGTTTTAAAACAGATAAATACAAGCAAACTAAAGACCAGAAAAAAGAAAAAGAAAAAGAATAAAAATAAAAAGAAAAAATCGGCGGAGGACAGGGCACGGCACCCAGTCTCCATCTGAGCACCCAGATTTGGATGGAGTTCCTGTGGGCCTAGAAGGTGGGTGGCAGTGGGGGATGGGCACACCTCCATTCACCAAGCAGGTGTGGGGTAGAAGAGTAATAAGAGGAATGTTGCACCTTTTCAGTCATGCAGGTCCGGAATGTCCTTGTGGTTTGCTGGGGATCAGAACCTCTTCTTAAGCCCCTGGAATCTCAGAGGGTGCTTCTCTTTAAGTATCCAAAATGGTCAAGCGACTTGTAAACATCCAAAATGGCAGTGACCTCCGGACAGGCAAAAGTCCACAGCTCAGCCCTTTTTCCTTTTCACTGCTGCTTCCCCTTTTCTTCCACAGCCACCAGAGCAGTCCTCCATGCAGTCCCTGGCTCACAGGGCTGTTTTTTAGGTTAATTCTTAGGTCCTACCACCATTTGAGAATCTCCAAGCTGTCTGTGCCATCAGGATCACTCAGGATCACTGCCAGACCGCAGGTCCGTATGTCTCCTTTTTTGGTATTTTCATGCAAATTCTTCTGCTAGTTGGGGTTTAGTCCACTTCTATATCCTTCCCTTCAAGGCTCAGGCATCCAGAATTATCTTCTATATCTGTGTTAATTAGTTTGACTTTTCTTTGTTGAAGTGGGTTTGTGCAGACTTTCTGCCTATTCCGCCATCTTGGAATCGACCCTAGAATATATTATTGTTATTAGGTGCTGTTGCGTCAGTTCCAACTCATAGCAATCCTAAGTGCAATAGAACAAAACACTGCCTGGTCCTGCACCATCCTCACAATCATTGCTGTGTTTGAGCCCATCGTCACAGCCACTGGGTCAATTCATCTTGATGAGGGTCTTCTTCTTTTTTGTTGACCCTCTGTGTTGCTAAGCATGATGTCCTTCTCCAGAGACTGGTCCCTTCTGACAACATGACCAAAGTACAAGAGATGACGTCTGGCCATTCTTGCTTCTAAGGAGCATTATTATTTTTGTGTTTGACCTTGTACCTGTGGCCTTACTAAACACATTTATTAACTCTAGAAGTTTCTCTTTATAGAATTCTTGGGCTTTATGCTGTCTGTAAATAGGACAGTTATATTTGCTCCTTTCCAATATGTATACTTTTAATTCTTTTTCTTGCCTTATTGCACTATCTAGGACTTCCATATCATGTTGAATAGGAGTACTATGAATACTTCATCTTTACTTTGTTAGGGGGAGCAAGCATTTAATCATCTTGTAGATGATCTTTATTAGATTGAAATGAATTATTTTCTTTTCTATACAAATTAGTTGAGAGTTAATTTTTTTTTCACTCATGATTTGATGTTGAATTTGGTAAATGCTTTTTCTGCATTAGTTGATATGATCACGTGTTTTTCTTTTTCTTCTTTAGACTGTTAATATAGTAGATTTCATTGACTTTTGAATATTGTACAACCTTCATTCCCAGGATAAATTCCACTTGTTTGTGGTGTATTATTCTTTTTATACATTGTGGGATTAGATTATTTGCCAATATTTTGCTGAAGATTATTTTGGCTACAGGTTTTTTTTTTTTTTTTTAAACTTTCTATTGTCATTTGGCTGAAATTTTGCACAACAGATTTGTTTTCCATTCAACATTTCATGGACATTTTGTTTTGTGACACTGATTACAATACTCACAATGTAACAGCTCTCTTATCACTTCCTCCTTGTGGTTGTCCATTCCCTGTGTACTTCTTACCCATGCATTCCTGCCTTTCCAGGTTTCTCCCTCCACAAACGCTGCCATTCTGATCTCCCATTGTTGATAGTTCTAACGAGTGCATCTCCCTGGTGTAATTGTTCAGCTTGTACATAGGCCTGTCTATTGTTTGACTGAGAGTTAAGCCTTGGGAGGGAGTTCAATTCCAGCCCCCAAAGTGACTAAGGACCATAGTCTCAGGGGTGTTTTACTAGTCTTTATCCAACCAGTAATCCCGGTCTTATGTTTTTGAATTTTGTTCCACATTTTTCTCCCACTCTATCCAGGATCTCCAATTTTGATCCCTTTCCAAGTGGTTGGCATTGGTAGCAAGTCACCATCTAGTTGTTCTGGTCTCAGTGTCATGGAAGGTTCCTTTGGTTCATTAGTCCTTGGACTAATTGTTCCCATGTGTCTTTGATTTTCTTCACTCTTCTTTGCTCAGGATGAGGAGAGAAAATAGTTGCATCTTAGATGGCTGTTCACAATCTTTTAAGACCCCAGCTGCTACTAATCAAAGTAGGATGTAGAACAATGTTTTTGTGTACTATGTTGTGCCCATTGAGCTTGATATCTCCCATGACTATGGTCCTCTGCCTGCAGGCCCAGTGACTCACTCCCTCAAGGTGTTTGGTTGTGGCTAAGAAGTTAATTTTGTACCCTGTTAGTCTATTATCTATAAGGACATTTTTATAACACATACAAATATGTATGTAGGAGTATCATCTGCCAAATCTATATATGGTCATGGGTATATTTCTGTTCACCTACCCATACCTAATCATCTTGCCTGTCTGCCTTTGTAACCACCCATAGATTAGTGTTTGCTATTACTGGTAATGAAGTTTTTTGTGTCTTTGTTGTCTACACCTCTTGTACACCTCTCCATGTCTTCCTCTTCCTTAGTGATGCTTTTGTTAGTTGTCTTTCCCTTTACCCAAATCAATACATGTCTCTTAACTAGCTGCAATTTTCTCTCCCCTCCCCTCTCATGCCTGGTAACCAACAAAGGAAATTTTCTTCCCTGTGTAAACCTTTCCTTGACTTTTTATAATAACAAACTCATACAATATTTGTCCTTCTGTGATTGACTTATTTCACTTAGCATAATGTCCTCTAAGTTCATCTACATTATGAGATGATTTTCAGATTCTTCATTATTCTTTAACGTTACATAGTATTCCATTGTGTGTATGTATCATAGTCTGGTTATCCATTTATCCATTGATGGGCACTTAGGCTGTTCCCATCTCTTTGCCATTGTGAATAGAGCTGTGATGAACATGGGTGTACATATATCTATTTGTTTTGTATTTCACCTCTTTAGGATATATTCCTAAATTGGAAGCTCTGGTGGTGTAGTGCCTAAGGCATTTGACTGCTAACCAGAAGGTTGGTGGTTCAAACCCATCAGCTACTCCTCAGAAGGAAGATTGGGCAATCTACTTCTGTAGAGATACTGCCTCGGAAACCCAAGGAGGGGTTGCTGTGGGTTGGGATCGACTCTATGGCAGTGAGTTAGTGGGATTGCTAGATCAAATGGTATTTCAATTTTCAACTTTTTAAGGAAGTGCCATACTGTTTTCCACAGCAGTTGTACCATTTTACAGTCCCACGAGCAGTGTATGAGAGTTACAATCACCAACATTTGTTGTTTTGTGTCTTGTTTTTTGCTGTTATTTGCTGGGGTGAGATGATGCATCATTGTTGTTTTGATTTGCATCTCTTAATGGCTAATGATTGTGAACATTTCTTCATGTGTTTATTGGGTGCCTGAATATCTTCTTTGTTGAAGTGTCTGTTCATATCCTTTCCTAATATTTGAGTTGGATTGTTGTCTTTTCAATGTTGAGATGGTGAAGTATTCTATAAATTTTAGAGATAAGTCCCTTGTTGGATATGTTGTTGCCAAAATTTTTTTTCCCAATGTGTAGTTTCTCTTTTTACTTTTTGGAGAAGTCTTTTGATGCACATAAGAATTTAATCTTTAGAAGGTCCCGGTCATCTAGTTTCTCTTCTGCTATTTTGTGCATTTTGGGTTATGCTTGATAGTCTATTTGTGCCATAAATTAGTGCCCCTATATTTGCTTCTATTTTATCTTTGATGAACTTCATAGTTTTGGGTTTTATGTTTGGGTCTTTGATTCATCTGGAGTTAGTTTTTGTGCATGGTGTAAGACATGGATCTTGTTTCATTTTTCTGCAAATGGATAGCCAGTTTTGCTGTACCATTTGTCAAAGAGATTATCTCCTCCTCATTGAATGGATTTTGGCCCTTTGTCAACAAGCTGCTGTCCATAGGTGAATGGATCTATTTCTGGACTCTCAGTTCTGTTCCACTGGTGTATGTGTCTAGCGCTGTGCCAATACCAATCTACTCTGGCTGTATAGTAGGCACTATGCTACCAGAGCTCCTAATTGAACTAAGACTCTTAATTAAGATGGGGCTGATTGGACCCTGTGGTAGTAGGGGGCAAGTGGCAGCAATTAATTGACAAAGACAAGGTGGGTGTGGTTACCATAATGGACAGCAGAGTCAAAACAGTAATCAGAATACTTTGACTCATGTGGAATTATGGCATTGGCTACTTAGGCATGGTGTTCCTAGGAGTGAAATGCATGACAAACCTGCTAAATATTTACTTGATCTGTATGTTGTTGTTGTTGTTATGTGCCGTCGAGTCGGCCCCGACTCATAGCGACCCCTCCTTGGGTTTCCGAGGCAGTATCACTACGGAAGTAGGATTGC
>NW_006925940.1:747-2085 GCF_000298275.1 Orycteropus afer afer | reverse complement strand
TACAATCAGCTCCTCAGTTGCTCATTCCACCACTGAGTTTACAATGACTTATGGGTAGAAAAGCCATACTAAGTAATTTACTACACTGCAGTACCATATTTTGTTTTTGTTACCTCTAGCCAGATCTAACAGAAATACCAAAAATGGGATGGCTTTAAAAAACAGGAGTTTATTCTCTTACAATTTTGGAGTCTTTAAATCTTAGTTCAAAGTGCCAGGCTCTAGGGGCTGGGTGAAAGCCCCTCAACCTTGGGCTTCAGCTCTGCCTCCTCCTCATGGCCCTCTGAAGCTGGAGGCTTTTCTTTACTCAGACAGCTGCTGGCTGCTGAGGCTGACAAGCCCAAGGTTGACAAGTAAGCAGGCACAGTCCCAATGTTAACCAAACAACATGGCAGGCCACCAATTCAAGTCCAGATGAAGTCACCATGAGGCCCGAGCTGCCCATCATGAACTGGGTGTTGTCTGACCCACAGAATCATAAAGTTGGATGTGTACAGCAACACTCCATCATTAAATGGAAGTGGTATATAAGAATCAGCCTAGAGCAGGACCTGAAGGGACAAGTTGCATGAGGCAGTGGCCCAAATGCCTATGGTTTCCACTCCAGTCACATTACCTTCCCTTTCCCAGTCTGCACCTGTGGCCTCATGGAGAGTTCCTTATGATCCGTTGACTGAGGAAGAGAAAACTCATGCCTGGTTTACAGATGGTTCTGTGTGATATGTGGGCACCACTTGTAAGTGGACAGCAGCAGCACTGCAGCCCCTTTCTGGGACTTTCCTGAAGGACACTTGTGGAGGGAAATCCTCTTAATGGGCAGAATTTCAAGCCATACATCTGGGTTTTCACTTTGCATGGAACAAGAAATGGCCAGATGTGCGATTGTATGCAGAATCAAGGGCTGTGGCTAATGGCTTAGCTGGATGGTCTGGGACTTGGAAGGAACATGATTGGAAAATTGGTGACAAGGATGTATGAGAAAGAGGTATGTGAATAGATCTCTCTGACTGGGAGTAAAGATATATGTGTCTCATGTGAATGTCCACCAAAAGGTGACCAAGGCAGGGGAGGACTTTAACAATCAGGTGGATAAGATAACATGTTCTGTGGAAGCCAGTTATCCTTTCCCCCCAGCTACTCCTGTCATTGCCCAATGGGCTCATGAACAAAGTGGCCATAGTGGCAGGGATAGAAGTTATGCATGGGCTCAGCAACATGGACTTCCACTTACCAAGGCTGATTTGACTACTGCCTTGGCTGAGTACCCAATCTGCCAGCAGCAGAGACCAACATTGAGTTCATGATATGGAACCATTCCTCAGGGTGATCAGCCAGCAA
>NW_006925940.1:0-579 GCF_000298275.1 Orycteropus afer afer | reverse complement strand
ATGGAATTCACTGGTCTTACCATGTTCCCCATCATCCTGAAGCAGCTGGCTTGATAGAATGATGGAATGGCCTACTAAAAACACAATTATAGTGCCAGCTATGTGGCAATATCTTGAAGGGCTGGGGCAGTGTTTTTCAGGAGAGTGTATATGTTCTAAACCAGCATCTAATATATTCTGCTGTTTCTCCAATAGCTGGGATTCATGGGGCCAGGAACAAAGGGGTGAAAATGGGAGTGGTAACACTCACTATTACCCCTAGTGACCCACTCAAAAAGTTTTGCTTCCTGTCCCTGGTACCCTATGCTCTGTGGGTCTGGAGATCTTAGTCCTAAAGGAAGGAACACCACCTGGAGACTCAATACTGATTGTATATAACTGGAAGTTAAGAATGCCACCCAGCGAATTTGGCTTCCTCATGTCTCTGGATCAACAAAGAAGGGTGTTACTGTACTGTCTGGTGTGATAGATCCTGATTACCAAGGGGAAATTGGATTGACATTACATAATGGAGGTGAAGAAGACCGTATCTGGAATACAGGAGATTCTTTAGGATATCTCTTAGTACTACCATGCCCT
>NW_006925939.1:0-9657 GCF_000298275.1 Orycteropus afer afer | reverse complement strand
TCAAGGCTCAGGGGTCCAAGATTATCTTCTGTGTCTGTGTTAATTGGTTTCCCTTTTCTTTGTTGAAGAGGGTCTGTGCAGTCCTTCTGCCTAGTCCGCCATCTTGCCAGAACTCTGCTTATCGTATTCTTCAATCTTCATGAGTAAATGTTTCAAGTCATCCTCACTCTTAGCAAGCAAAACAGTGTCATCAGCATCAGCATATCACAGGTTGTTAATAATTCTTCCTCCAATCCTGATACCACGTTCTTCTTCATATAGCCCAGCTTCTCAAATTATTTGCTCAGCACACAGATTGAATAAGTATGGTGAAAGGGCACAGCCCTGACACACTCTTTTATGGATTTTAAACCATGCAGTGTCCCCTTGTTCTATTCAAATGACAGCCTCCTGGTCTACATACAGGTTCCTCATGAGTACAATTAAGTGTTTGGGAATTCCTATTCTTCTCAATCCTATCCATAACTTGTTATGATGCACACAATTGAATGTTTTTGCATAGTCAATAAAACACAAGTAAACTTTCTGGTATTCTTTGCTTTCAGCCAAGATCCATCTGACATCAGCAATGATAGCCCTATTGCATGACCTCTTTTGAATCTAGCTTGCATTTCTGCTAATTCTCTGTCAATATACTAGTGCAACTATTTTTGAATAATTTTCAGTAATATTTTACTTGCATGTGATATTAATGATATTGTTCAATAATTTCCACATTCTTTGGCATCACCTTTCTTTGGAATGGGTAAAATTATGGATGTTTTCCAGTCAGTTGGTCAGGTAGCTGTCTTCCAAATCTCCCGGCATAGCTGAGTGAATGCTTCTAGCATTGGTTTGTGGAAACATCTCAATGTGTGTCCTGTCAAATCCTGGAGTCTTTTTTTCACCACTTCCTTCAGTGCAGCTTTGACTTCTTCCTTCAATACCATTAGTTTTTGATCATACGCCACCTCCTGAAATGGATAAACATTGACCAATTCTTTTTGGTACAGTGATTCTGTGTATTTCTTCCATCTTCTTTTGATGTCTCCTGCATCATTTAATATATTGCCGATAGAATCTTTCAGTATTTCAACTTGAGGATTAAATTTTTTCTTCAGTTTTTTCAGCTTGAGAAATGCTGAGCATGTTCTTCCCTTTTGGTTTTCTAACTCCATGTCTTTGTACATTTCATTATAATAATTGGCTTTGTGTTCTCAAGCTGCTCTTTGAAATCTTCTTTTCAGCTTTTTTATCCTGTCAATTCTCTCATTTGCTTTAGCTACTCTCTGTTCAAGGGCAAGTTTCAGTGTCTCTTCTGACATCCAATTTGTTTTTTTTTTTTTCCATTTCTCTTTTTAGTGACCTCTCACTTTCTTCGTGGATGATGTTCTTGATGTCATCCCACAATTCCTGTGGTTTTCGGTCACTGGTGTTCAATGCATCAAATCTATTCTTTAGATGGTATCTAAATTCAGAAGGGACGTAATCAAGGTCATATTTTGGCTCTCGTAGACTTGTTTTAATTGTCCTCTGCTTAATCTTGAACTTGTATGTGAGGAGTTGATGGTCTGTTCCACAGTCAGCTCCTGGCCTTTTTATGGCTGACGATATTGAGCTTTGCCATTGTCTCTTGCTACAGATGTAGTCAATCTGATTCCTGTTTATTCCATCTGGCAAAACCCACATGTATAGCCACCATTTGTGTTGTTGAAAAAAGGCATTTGCAATGAATAAGTCATTGGTGTTGCAAAATTCTATCATGAGATCTCCAGCATTATGTCTATCACCAAGGCCAAACATTCCAACTACTGATGATTCGTCTTTGTTTCAACTTTTGCATTTCAATCACAAGCGATAATCAACACCATGTTTGCATGTTTGGCCAATTTCAGACTGCATAAGTTGAGGAAAATCTTCAATTTCTTCATCCTTGGCTTATGGTTGGTGCATAAATTTGAATAATAGTAGTATTAACTGACATACCTTGTAGGCATATGGATATGATCCTATCACTGACAGCACTGTACTTCAGGATAGATTTTGAAACATTCTTTGTGATGATGAATGCCACTCCATTCCTCGTCAATTTGTCATTCCCAGCATAGTACATCATATGGTTGTCTGATTCAAAATGGCAAACACTGGTCCATTTCAGCTCACTACTGCCTAGGATATCAATCTTTATGCATTCCATTTCATTTTTGACAACTTCCAATTTTCCTAGATTCATACTTCATACATTCCATGTTCAGATTATTAACGGATGTTTGCAGCTGTTTCTCCTCAGTTTAAATATGCCACATCAGCAAATTGAGGCCCCAAAAGCTTTACTTTATCCATATGATTAAGGACAGTTGTACTCTGTTGAGGCCGCTCTTTTCCAGTTGTATTTTGAGTGCCTTCTGACCTGAGGGGCTCTTCTTCCAGCACTGTATCAGACAGTGTTTCAAGGCTATTCATAAAGTTGTCTCGTAATGTAACAGACACTTTTTCTCTGCTATTCATAAGGTTTTCCCTGGCCAATTCTTTGAGAAGGTGATGGCTTCTTCCTTCTTCTGAGTCTGTCTCACTCTGGAAGCTCCACAGGAACCTGTCCACCATGGGTTACCATGCTAGCATTTGAAACACCAGTGGTAAAGCCTCCACCCTCACAGCAACATGCAAGCCACCAGAGTAGAACAAACTGATAGGCAAGTGTGTCTCCCTTAGCTGTTCCAAACTTTTTTTTTGCCCACTTCCTGGCTTTCCTCCTAACTGTTCTGGTTGTTGGCTGTGGCTTCTTCTTGTGACTTCCTGCCTTGCATGGGTTCTCTCCCTCCCTCCCCTTACCTGGATCAAGACCATTAGCCCTGACTGCTTCTGGTAACTTCCATAAAGCAATTGAAAATACTATGGCTTGGGTCAAGCACACCTTAGTCCTCAAAGTGACATCTTTGCTTTTTAACACTTTAAAGAGGTCTTTTGGAGCAGATTTGCCCAGTGTAATATGTTGTTTGATTTCTTGACTGTTAGATTCATGGCCATTGATTGTGGATCCAAGTAAAGTGAGATCCTTGATAACTTAAATCCTTTCTCCATTGATCATGATATTGGTTATTGGTCCAGTTGTGAGGAATTTTATTTCATTATGATAACCCATACTGAAGGCTGATGTTCATCAGTAAGTGCTTCAAATCCTCTTCACATTCAGCAAGCAAAGTTGTATCATCTGAATACTGCAGGTTGTTAATGAAACTTTCTCTAATCTTAATACCACATTCTTCTTCACATAATTGAGCTTCTCAGATTATTGAATAAGTATGGTACAAGGATATAACCTCGACACATACCTTTCTTGATTTTAAGCCATGCAGTATCCTCTTGTTCTGTGTGAAAGATTGCCTTTTAGTCTATGTACAGGTTCCACGTGAGCACAATGAAATGTTCTGGAATTCCAAATCTTTGCAATGTTATCCATAATTTGTTATGATCCACAGTGGAATGTCTTTGCATAGTCATGAAAATACAGGTAAACATATTTCTGGTATTCTTTGCTTTCAGCCAGGGTCCATCTGATATCAGCAATGGTATCCCTCATTCCATGTCCTCTTCTGAATTCAGCTTATATTTCTGGCAGTTCCTTGTCGATGTAGTTATTCATGAATTTTTTGGTTATCTTCAGCAAAATTTTACTTGTATGTGATATTGACAATATTGTTTGATAATTTTCACATCATGTTAGATCAACTTTCTTTGCACTGGGCAAAAATCTGAATCTCTTCCAGTTTGTTGACAGGTAGGAGTCTTCTCATTTTCTTGGTGTAGATGAGTGAATGCTTCCAGCACTTCATTACTTATTGAAACATCTCAGTTGGTGTTTTATCAATACCTGAAGGTTTTTTTTTTTTTCCCACCAATGCCTTCACTGAAGCTTGGAATTCTTTTTTCAATACCATTGATTCTAAATCATATTCTACCTCTTAAAATGGTTGAACATCAACCAATTCTTTCTTTCTGGTATGGTGACTCTCTGTATTCTATCTCTTTTTTTTTAACACTTCCTGAATCATTCAATATTTCACCCATAGAATCCTTCAATTCTGCAACTTGAGGCTTGAATTTTTTCTTCAGTTCTTTCAACTTGGGAAATGCTGATTGTATTCTTCACTTTTGGTTTTCTAACTCCAGGTCTTTGCACACATCATTATAATACTTTAGTCTTCTCAAGCTGCCATTTAAAATCTTTTATTCAGCTCTTTCACTTCATCATTTCTTCCATTCACTTTAGCTACTCTACATTCAAGAGCAAATTTCAGAGTCTCTTTCAATATTCATTTTTTTTTCTCTTCTTTCTTTCTTGTCTGTTTAATGACCTTTTGCTTTCTTTATGTATGATATCCTTGATGTCATCCTGCAACTAGTTTGATCTTCAATCATTAATGTTGGATACCAGTTACATAATTAAAATGATACCTCTTCCTTTCCCTAGTGAAACCCATACTATATCCTGAGATCCAGATATATGAAATCAAAAACAAACCAAGCTTACTGCCATCAAGTCGATTCCAACACACAGTGATTCCCCTTGGCCTTCCAAGGGAGTAAATCTTTACAGAAGTAGATTGTCTCATTTTCCTTCCCCAGAGCAACTGATGGGTTTGAACTGCCAACCTTCTGGTTAGCAGTCAAATGCCTTAGGCACTATGCCACCAGAGCTTCTTAGATATGCAAAAGAAGGACAAAAAATAATGATACATACATTCATTCATTCAATAAATATTTAAATGAGTACCTCCTTGAGCCAGGCACTCTTGTAGATCCTGGAGACAGAAGAGTGAACAATATGATATAATAATAGCTAGAATTTGTTTGTTTAGGAATGCTCCAATGTTTCAATGATCCCTATAACATGTCTATGAAATATTTATTAGTATTATCTCCATTTTACAGGAGAAAACTGAGGACAGAGGTAAATAACTTCCCAAAACTTGCTCAAGCTAATAGTTGGAATTTGAACTCAAAGAATCTGAATCCAGAGTTAAAGGAGGGGAGTGAGGCAGAAGAGTAGAATAAGAGAGGAGTCTTTCTCAAGAAATTGTATTTAGACTAGAATTCAAATGACAACAAAGAGGTCCTTGATCACCATGTGCTAGACATGGTGCCAGGCATCTTGCATATTGTCTTTGTTATTCTTCACAAGAGCCTTAAAGAACAGTATAACAGTATCTTGATTTTCAGTGGAACCAGAGCTCATGTTTAGGTAAATCAAACTAAGGTACATGACTTTTATGTGGCAGAGTTGGAATTTGTGCCAGGATGTTTCACCCACCAGCCACATTGTGTCACAAAATAGAAATGTTGCCATAACTCTGGATGTTGCCTAATCTAGAAGATTTGAAAGCTCATAGGTTTGGGTAAGTCTTGCCTGAGACCAGTTTACAGGAGAAATCAGTGTAACAGAGACCTAAACGATGAGTTAGCCTGTTTGTGTGTGTGTGTGTTCAGAAGTACAGTGGAAGTACAAGTATTCTGGATAGCATGAATAGCACAAGTAAAGGCACAGGCACACTAAATATTAAGGTGTGTTTAGGAGACAGTACTCTGGCCTGGTTGGAATAGTGTGCAAGTGTGGTTATGTGAAGAGAATAAGCTGGAAATTTAAATTGGGGCAAATTTTTAAGTGCCTGAAATGCAATATTAAATTGAATGCATTTAGAATAAGCTACATTAGACAGGAGAGAGCCATTCCTACATTACAGTAAAATCTCACTATATCACAAAGCTCATAGAATGCATTTCAACCCCTATTTATTAAGCATTGTTTTGTTGTTGTTATTTGCCGTCGAGTCGGCCCTGACTCATAGCAACCCCTCCTTGGGTTTCCGAGGCAGTATCACTATGGAAGTAGGATTGCCCAACCTTCCTTCCGAGGAGTGGCTGGTGGGTTTGAATCGCTAGCCTTCTGGTTAGCAGTCAAGTGCCTTAGGCACTATGCTACCAGAGCTCCTACTACATGCAAAATACTAAACTAAGATCTCTGGTTAAAATAACTGCTTTTTGCTTTTAACTTGTAGAAAAATCTCAGTAACATATATTAATCTACTTTGTGGCCCTTAAAAGTATGCTGCACAAAGTATGACTCAGTCATTGTTTTCTGGTTAAGGATCTTGCCTTAGGGTCACCAGTTTGAGCGTCAATTTTCATTTCAGAGTCTGTGGATCTAGGGGGAGAGAAGATTGGAACGAAAATCTGTATTGACCTTTAAGCAGTCTTTGGAAGTTGCTTTTCTAAAACATCTGTTATCAGCGCATTTTCTTCTGCTATCCCTTTCTCTCAGCAAAATAAAAAAATAAAGCTAGGGCAGAGAATATTTCCCATGAATTGCAGTCTCTCTGGTTAGGTAGTTTCTGATCAAGTGTAAATTCATTGTGTACAATAGAGGTAAAGGCTGAACGTCCTAAAACACTTATACATAGCCTCATTTATCCTCAGTTTCCCATCTATAAAAATGGGATAATAATATAGTCTACATCATGAGAAGAAATAAGGTAATATGCATAAAGTGTTTGGCATATAGTAAGTTTTTAAGCAATGTTGAATATAATAATAATTACCACTAATAATAATTATATCAAGTATCACTTTTAACCACCAGCTATCTGTCAGTTTGACATACTGTGGTAGTTTGTGTGTTGCTGTGCTGCTGGGAGTTATTCCACCAGTATTTCAAATACCAGAAGAGTCAGCAATGACATACAAGTTTCATTTGAGCTTCCAGACTAAGAAAGACTAGGGAGAAAGGCCTGGCAACCTACTTCCAAATTTAGCCAATGAAAATCCTATGATCAAAACAGATTATTGTCTGATATACTGCTAGAAAATGAGCCCTCTAAGTTAGAAGCACTCAAAATACACAGTTACTGCAACACTGGACTTAAGCATACCAACAGTTGTGAAGATGTTGCAGACCAGGAAATGTTTTCTTCTGTTGTATGTGGGGTCTTCAAAAGCCAGAGCTGACTTAATGGCAGCTAATGACATTACTTTTAAAATCTGAAGAACAGGAGTTGGAAGGAAAATTCACTGGATAATAAAGATTTCCCTTATCAGAGGTACTTGACCCAAAACCACATTCATAGCACCTGTCTAAATACATATATGCAATAATTATATTTAAACTTCAGACTACATCAAGAGTTAGGGATTATTATCCCATTTCAGAGATGAAAAACCTGAGGCTTGAGAAGTTAGAGAATAAAATCATAGGCTTAGTTTGACACTTGTTGGCACACAGAATATTCACCCGTTCATCTAAAAAAATACTCATTCATGCTTATTATCTACCAAGCACTTTGCTAGGCTGTGTTGGATATAAAATTAAGAATAAAACCAACATAGAGTTGGTTCTAATGGAACTCAAAGCCTAGGGAGGGAGACAAATTGTGATAGGCTTTATGAAACAATAGTTTTAGGAATGGACTATATGAAGTGTGAATCTAGGAAAATTGGAAGTTGTCAAAAATGAAATGGAATGCACAAAGATTGATATCCTAGGCATTAGTGAGTTGGTTTGTCCAGTTAGACTGGTTTGGGCCATTTTGAATTAGTCAACCATATGATCTACTATACCGGGAATAGCACATTGAAGAGAAATGAAGTATCATTCATCATCACAAAGAATGTTTCAAGATCTATCCTGAAGTACAGTGCTGTCAGTGATAGGATAATATCCATACGCCTACAAGGAATGCCAGTTAATACTACTATTATTCAAATTTATGCACCAACTACCAAAGCTAAAGATGAGGAAATTACCAACTTCTGCAGTCTGAAATTGATCAAACATGCAATCAAGATGCACTAATTACCACTGGTGATTGGAATGCAAAAGCTAGGAACAAAGAAGAATCACCAGTAGTTGAAAAATATGGCCTTGGTGATAGAAATAATGCTGGAGGTCTCCTGATAGAATTTTGCAAGACCAATGACTTACTCATTACAAATACTTTTTGTCAACAACACAAATGGCTGCTATACACGTGGAGACAGTACTCTGTGCCAGCAGACACAGGGATCAGATTGACTACATCTATGGCAAGAGCAATGGAAAAGCTCAATATCTTCAGCCAAAACAAGGCCAGGAACTGATTGTGGAACAGACTTTCAACTGCTCATCAACTTTAAGTTTAACTTGAAGTTGAAGACAATTAAAACAAGACCATGAGAGCCAAAATATGGCCTTGAATATATCCCTCCTGAATTTAGAGACCATCTGAAAAAATAGATTTTATCTATTGAACACCAATGATCAAAAAGCAGAGAAATTGTGGGATGACATCAAGAGCATCATCCATGAAGAAAGCAAAATGTCATTAAAAAGACAGGCAAGGAAAAAAAGACCAAAATGGATGTCAGAAGAGACTCTGAAACTTGCCCTTGAACAGAGAGTGGCTAAAGCAAATGGCAGAAATGACAAGATAAAAGAGTTGAACGGAAGATTTCAAAGAGCAGCTCAAGAAGACAAAGTCAATTATTACAATGAAATGTGCAAAGACATGGAGTTGGAAAGCCAAAGGGAAGAACATACTCAGTATTCATCAAGCTGAAAGAACTGAAGAAAAAATTTAAACTTCGAGTTGCAATATTGAAAGATTCTATAAGCAATGGATTGATTGATGCAGGAAACATCAAAAGAAGATGGAAGGAATACACAGAATCACTGTACCAGAAAGAATTGGTCAATGTTCATCCATTTCAGGATGTGGCATATAATCAAGAACCAATGGTATTGAAGGAAGAAGTTGAAGCTGCACTGAAGGAATTGGTGAAGAACAAGGCTCTAGGAATTGATGGAATACCCATTGAGATGTTTCAACAAACAGAGGCCACACTGGAGGCACTCACTCAGTTATGCCAGGAGATTTGGAAGACCGCTACCTGGCCAACCGACTGGAAGACATCCATATTTATATCCATTCCAAAGAAAGATGATCCCACAGAATGTGAAAATTATTGAACAATATCATTAATATCACATGCAAATAAAATCTTACTGAAGATAATTCAAAAATGGTTGCATTAGTATATTAGCAGAGAATTACCAGAAATGAAAGCTAGATTCAAAAAAGGGTGTGGAATAAGGATATCATTGATGACGTCAGAGGGATCTTGGCTGAAAGCAAAGAATACCAGAAAGTTTACTTGTGTTTTATTGACTATGCAAAAGAATTCGATTGTGCAGATCATAATAGATTATGGATAGCATTGAGAAGAATGGGAATTCCCGAACACTTAATTGTTCTCATGAGGAACCTGTATGTAGACCAGGAGGCTGTCATTTGAACAGAACAAGGGAACACTGCATGGTTTAAAATCAAGAAAAGAGTGTGTCAGAATTGTATTCTTTCACCATACTTATTCAATCTGTATGCTGAGCAAATAATCTTAGAAGCTGAGCTGTATGAAGAAGAACATGGCATCAGGATTGCAGGAAGAATTATTAACAATCTGTGATATGCTGACGCTGATGACACAACTTTGCTTGCTGAGAGTGAGGATGACTTGAAACACTTACTGATGAAGATTGAAGAATACAGTCTGCAATATAGATTATACTTCAATATAAAGAAAACCAAAATCTTCACAACTAGACAAATAAGCAGCATCATGATAAATGGAGAAAAGATTGAAGTTGTC
>NW_006925938.1:8693-9552 GCF_000298275.1 Orycteropus afer afer | reverse complement strand
AGGAGTGGCTGGTGGGTTTGAACTACCAGCATTCTGGTTAGCAGTCTAGTGCCTTAGGCACTATGCTACCAGAGCTCCCGTAAACATACAGTAAACATACAGTAAATACAGTTTTTAAAAAGTAAAAGTATCTACTGTTTACATTAACAGTTTGAGATATATCATTTTGCACCCTTTGCTGTGCATATTTAAATTGCACATGCAGAGATACAATCTTGACTCCCCCCCCCCCAAAAAAAAACATGAATAGAATCATGTAGTTATTATTCTGTAGCTTCCTTTGTTCAATGAAGAATAATATGCCCTGGAGACCTTCTCACGTCAGTAGATGAGAAATGTATGGATCCAACATTGATTGTGTAACCATTTTCCTATTGATGACCACTTTAGTTATTTCTACTTTTTCAGTATTACCGATAATACTGTAGTAAAAGTCAGACATATCTTGGTGTGTTTATGCAAATATTCCTGGAGGATAGATACCACTAGAAGTGGAGTTAACTCTGTTAAAAATTATGCCTATTTAAAATACTGAGAGCTACTGTCAACATGCGCTCAAGTTTATACCACTTTATCCTTTCATCAGTAATGTTTGCGAGTACCCCAATTTCCTGTTCAATTTCTAAGAATCTTTAATTTTTGTTAATCTGAGACTATTGGGTGAAAATATTTAAATTGGCTTGTGCCTCTGGTTCCTGAAAAAAGCCCTTTAAATTCTTGAGTAATCAAGGTATCTTGTTATCCAAAACAGCCAGGCAACACTTAAACATGTGAAAATAAGTTGGGGAGGCACAAGAGGAGAAAGTTTCTGTTTTAAAGTAAGCTTTTGATTTTATTACATACTTTTTTTTTTTTTTTT
>NW_006925938.1:0-2645 GCF_000298275.1 Orycteropus afer afer | reverse complement strand
TGTGTTACTTTCAGCAGTTTTTCATGCCTATTAGTGTTTAATGGGAGACCTGGTGGCTTGGACTAAGGCATTTATTTGATTGCTAACCAGAAGGCTGGCAGTTTAAATCCACCAGCTACTCCTTGGAAGGAAGATTGGACAGTCTACTTCCATAGCGATACCACCTTGGAAACCCAAGGAGGGGTCGTTGTGAGTTGCATCCAACTCGATGGCAGTAAGTTTGGTTTCTTTTTTTTGGTTTATTAGTGTTTATTAAGTTGATTTTTTGGGGGTAGCTGTGTGCTTTTAAAATAATCAATTAGTAAAAATTTCAAGGGTTAGTACATGACAGGGCAAAGCATTTATAATACTTCGTGTGGACCTTTTTAATTTTGAAATGCTATATCACAGATCCTTAAAAGAATCTACTTTTCATATTTGAACTTTTTAAAAAAATTTTTTTATTGTGATTTGGGTGAAAATTTACAGAGCAAATTCACTTTCCATACAGCAGCTCACATATACTTTGTCTCATGACTGCAGTTTCCCACAATGCAACAGCTCCCCTCCGACTTCCTCCCCATAGTTATCTCTTCCCTGGGCCCTTCCTTCCTTGCACTCCTGCCCCCCGAGCTGTCTCCCTGTGCATACACAGCCCTTCTATTTTCCCATGATTGTTTTTTCCAAGGAGTGTATCTACCTAGTGTAAATGTTCAGCTCATATGCCTGTCTTTTGTTTGTCTGGAAGCCACAGGAGTGGATTCAATTCCAGACCTGAAGGGCAGCTAGGGGCTATAGTCTCAGTGGTTCCACCAGTCTCTATTAGACAAGCAAACCTGGTCCCCCGCCTTTTTTTTTTTTTTTCTGAGAAGATGTGAAATTGTTTTCTACAGATTAGTAAATAAGCACAAGTAAGCCTGTGCTTACTTTGCTTATTGGGTAATCTAACGCTGAGTTAAAGTCCAGTCATTCCTTAGGAAAATGGGGTAATGAGAAACACCCGTGACCCAGAGTGATTTTTTCTTTTTTTTTTTTAAAGCCAGTTGTGGTCAAATCTAAATCCATACCCTGTGTCCCGTTCCCCCTCTCAACCCTCCCCCCTCGGCCAATCTAATAGCATTTCTTTCTTTTAAATTGTGCTTTAGGTGCAAATTTATGGAGCAGAATTTGTTTTACCTTCAACATTTTGTGTACATCTGGTCTCATTCCTCAGTTACCTTCCCCAGCCCTAACCCACTCTCCTCCTCTCCCTTCCCAGTGACCCCCACCCCCCACCCTCTCCTTGTGACCTTCTTAGTTATGCACTCCTGTGTGTCCTGCTTTTTCTTTGTGTGAATGTTGCCCCTTTGGTGCCCCATGGCTGATTGCTCCAAGGGATGTACCTCTGTAGAGTATGTGGGTGCATCGCCCTGAGTTGAGTGGTCTGTGTTTATGTCTTATTTACTTTTGGGCTGAGAGCCAACCCTAGGGAATGAGTTTTATCCCAGGCTCTAAGTGTATCCCAGGGCCATAGTCTCAGGGGTCCAACCAGACTCCATCCAACCAGCATTTCTGGTCATTGTTGTGTTTTTGGATTTTGTTCCATGTTTTTCCTCCCACTCTATCTAGAATCTGGATAGAGGATCTGGATCAGGGATCACTTGATCCCTACCCAAGTGGTTGGCATTGGTAGCCGGGCATCATCCAGTTCTTCTCGTCTTGAGGTTCATCATGTCTTAGGGCTAATTGTTTCCAAATACCCTTGGTTTTTTGCACTCTTCTTTGCTTCGAACGAGAGGAGACTATTAGCTGCATCTTAGATGGCCACTCAGAAGCTTTTAAGACCTCAGTCACTACTCACCAATGTAGGTTGTGGAACAAGATTTTTATGTATTTTATTGCGCCAATTGAGTCTGGTGTCCCCCAGTACTGTGGTCTTGAGTCAGTAGATCCATTGGATCTCTCTCCTACAGTGTCTGGCTGTCTGTGAGGGATTACTCTATGTCTGTTTCTATAATGATTACAGGTATTTTGTATCACTGGTATCTGTGCAAGATTAGCCTCAGCTGAATCTATCTTTGATCTAGAGTATAATCCTGTTCACTGACCGCCATCTGATCTTAGTTGTCTATGTGTTTATCTGTAGCCTGGTGTTTGGTGTTAATGGTAAGGTAGTATTGTGGTTATACTGGTATTAGCCTCTGTCGTCTATATCTTATGTGCACAATTCGGTGCCCTCCTTTTGCCAGTGTTATCATGCTGGTCACAGACTCTTTCTATACTATCCCTCCCCTTACCCACCTCAGTGTGTGACCTCCAACTAGTCCGAAATCATCCCCTCCCCTTTCCTCCACTCTCCTTTAACCTACTGCAGTGAATTGCTTGATGACCATCTGCTCCTCTTGTCTAAGTTTCTTGGCCAAGAAACTGTTGAAAGCAGAGAGTATAGTTTGAAAGAGCTGCTTCAGTTTGTAGATCGATATCGTCAGCTTCCTGAGGAACCTCTACTAAAATGGCTTGTGAGAGTGACTAATTTAGGGGCAGCGTCTTTAGTTTTGAATACTGCTGAGTGGAAGAGTATGTTTGGATTGATGCAAGACCCACAGCTCGCTATGGAACAGGCACAAATGTTAATCCAAGATCCATTTACATTTATCCTGAGGGGGAGCTAGTCTGTTGGAATGGAT
>NW_006925937.1:6984-10854 GCF_000298275.1 Orycteropus afer afer | reverse complement strand
GTGTTAATTGGTTTCCCTTTTCTTTGTTGAAGAGGGTCTGTGCAATCCTTCTGCCTAGAAAAATATGCAACGCTTCACGAATTTGCGTGTCATCCTTGCGCAGGGGCCATGCTAATCTTCTCTGTATCGTTCCAATTTTAGTATATGTGCTGCCGAAGCGAGCACTTTTTTTCTTTTTTTAAAATGATTTTGAGTTTTGTTCCACATTGTTTTCCTACTCTATCCAGGATCTCCTACAAATAACCCCTCTTGAGAGGTTTACAGTGGTAGCTGGGTACCATCTAGTTATTCTGGTCTCGTAGTCATATAGGCTGAGGATTGCATAATGTACCAGTTGCTTGGACTGATTGTTTCCACGTGTCTTTGTTTTTCTTCATACTTCTTTGCTCTGGGCGAGGAGAGAGCCATTATTGCATCTAGATGGCCGCTTGCAAGCTTTTAAGATCCCAGTTGCTACTCACCACAGTAAGATGTGGAACAGTGTTTTTGTGTAGTATGTTATGACAGTTGATCTTGATGTCCCCTTTGACCATGGTCCCGAGCCCATAGACCAACTACTTGCTTGCTCTGTGGCCAAGAAATGACTACAACCTTTTTCCTTGTCAGCTCTACTGTATATCTGGGAATTTTTACAGAGCATACAAATAAACTTGTAGAAACATTGTCTGTGAATGCTATACATGCTCATGGCACACTCCCCTCTGCATAAAAACAAAAAACTAAACTCACTTCCGTTGAGTTGGATCTGACTCATGGTGACTCCTCCTTGGGTTTCTGAGTCGGTATCACTACAAAAGTAGATTGCACAGTCTTCCTTCTGAGCAATGGCTGGTGGGTTTGAACCCCCAGCCTTTTGGTTAGCAGTCAAATGCCATAGGCACTATGCCGCCAGAGCTCCTCTCCCCTGCATAGGCATACCTAATAGTTCAGCCTGTCCACCCATCTATCCACCCATATACCCATGTTTGCCTTCACTGAAACACAGTACTGTATGTGCAAAACTTTGTCTGTACCTCCCATGCACCTCTCTCTGTCTTCCTCTTCCTCAGTGCCACCATGTTGTTCACTCACATTTGGTATACTGCCCTTTTCTTCAGCCATATCAGTACTTGTCTCTACTTACCTAGCAGTGTTCCCTCCTCCCCTCCTACCCTAGTAACCAACAAAGAAAATTTCCTTCCATATAGAAACCTTTCCTTAAAATTTTTAAATATGGACTTATACAGTATTTCTCCTTCTGTAATTGACTTACTTCATAATGTCCATGTTTTGCAGAGTCTGCGTTATTCTTTAGTTCTGCATAGTATTCCATTGTGTGTATATACCATAGTTTGGTTATCCGTTTTGTCAGTAGGCACTTAGGTTTTTTTCCATCTTTAGGCTATTGTAAATAGTGCTGTGATGAACATTGCTGTGCATGCATCTGTTCTTGTCCAGGCTCTCACTTTGGGATATATACCTAGTAATGGAATGGCTGGGTCAAATGGTATTTCTAATTCCAACTTTTTAAAGAATCACCTTACTGCTTTCCACAGTGGTTGTACCATTTTACAGTCCCACCAGCAGTGTATGAGAATCCCAATCTCTCCACATCCTCACTAGCATTTGTTGTTTTCTGTCTTGTTGAACTTTGCTACTAGTGCTGGAGCAAGATGGTTTCTCATAGTTGTTTTGATTTGCATCTCTCTAATGGCTAATGATGGTGAGCTTTTCTTAATATGTTTGTTGGCCACATGAATATCTTTGGTGAAGTGTCTGTTCATGTCTTCTGCCCATTTTTTAATTGGAGTATTTGTCTTTTTGTTGTTGAGGTGTTGGAGTTTTCTATAAATTCTAGAGATAAGTCCCTTGTCAGGTATGTCATTGCCGAATATTTTTTTCTCAATCTTTAGGTTCTCTTTTTACTGTTTTGGAGAAGTCTTTGGAGGCACATAAAAATTTGATTTTTAGAAGGTCCCATTTTTCTAGTTTCTCTTCTGTCATTTTTGCATCTTGGCTTATGCTTGATAGTCTATTTATGCCATATATCTTAAAAAAAAAACAAAAAAAAAAACTCACTGCCATCAAGTTGGATCCAACTCTAGCGACCCCTCTTTGGGTTTCCAAGGTGGTATCACTACAGAAGTAGATTGTCCAGTCTTCCTTTCAAGGATTGGCTGGTGGGTTTAAACTGCCAGTCTTCTGGTTGGCAGTCAAATGCCTTAAGCACTGTGCCACCAGAGCTCCCACACCATACACAAAAACTAACTCTCAAAGACTTAATGTGAAACCTAAAACTATAAAGTTCATCAAGGAAAAACTAGGGGCAAATTTAGGGGCCCTAATATATATATGCCATAAATTTGCCCCTGTTTTTTCCTTGATGAACTTTATAGTTTTAGGTTTCAAATTTAAATCTTTGATTTATCTGGAGTTAATCTTTGTGTATGGTGTTAGGTATAGATCTTGTTTCATTTTTCTGCAAATGGATATCCAGTTTTGCCAGTGTTCTGGTTACCTAGTGCCGCTCTGACAGGAATATACCACAAATGGGTTGACCTTAATCAACAGAAGTTTATTCTTACAATTTGGAGGCTTTAAGTCCAAGTTCAAAGTGCCAGGCTCTAGGGGCTGGGTGATAACCCCTCAACCTTGGGGTCCAGCTCTGACTCCTCCTAGCCCACTGGAGCTGGAGGCGTTTCTTCACTCAGACAGCCGCTGGCTGCTGAGGCTGATAAACCCAAGGTTGACAAATAAAAAAAGGCATAGTCCTGATTTTACCAAACCACACTGCAGGCCATTAATTTAAGTCCATTGTAAGTCCCAAGGTCAGCAGAGCATGGCAGGCTGTACAACGACAAGGCTGCATGCAGGTCCAAGTGTACCTTAAGCTAGAGACCATTCCCAAAGCTACTGCATATATATGGGAAGCAGACCACATACCCAAAGGCAGCTACTCAGCTGCTTGTGGTAGATCCCACCATAGAGTTGATTTCCAATCTCATCATGGGGAATAACTACCACCAGCTCCCAAGCCACTCAACCAGGCCCAGCCAAGTTGACACACAAACTGAAACATCATTTGTTAAATGTCTAAGCATTTTTAAAATGCACAGTGTGTATAATGGTTGCTGAATAAAATTTTCCTTCTTTTGTTTTTGCAAAATATTTGTGAAATACCATATACCAGTGTCAGATTTTGAGAATATAAACACAAGTGAACTAATTCTTGTTCCTTGGGATAGTGGTTTCATGGGGAGACAGATGTTAAACAGATATTTCAATATAATGTGATAACTGGTATGTTAAAATATTTTCAAGGTATGCCATGATTACACTGAGGGAAGTGGCACTTTTCCTGGCTGGGGGGTGTGGAGAAAGTTTCTGGAGTTGAAAATCTGAGCTCAGTCTTCAAGGATGAGTAAGATTAGCCAAGACAAAGCAACAAAGTGAGTAAAGGCCTAGAGTAAAGTGTTTCAGGAATTCTGAGAAGTTTGTTATTGGGAATGAGTGAGAGTTTGGTTAATATTAACATCATGATGAGATGAAACTGTCAGTAGATTACATCATGTAAATGAAAAAGATTTTGATTAGTCCCTATCTCATTTTGAGTTTCCTTTGGGAGTGTCAGATTCTCTTTTAGCAAACATGATCGCTAATCTTGTGGGAGCAATTTATATTTGAATAGCTGGTGTTTATTATATATGCTTCTGCTGGAATAAGGAGATACAGGAGAAAGATATTTATGCAGTGTCTACAGTACTTTCTTGGAGATCCATCTAGCTTAGATTTCTACTCTCTGCCTTTGAAAGAGTTATTTGGGGCACTTAAATTATTATATGAGAGATGATGAGAGTTTTAGTAAATAAAACAATTCTGAAAACAATTTTG